>NW_023665713.1:5000-305000 GCF_014743375.2 Drosophila subpulchrella | reverse complement strand
TTTATTAGTTGTAGTAATAAAGTTAAAAAAGGAATACAAAACCAAAAAAAAACCCTTTTCAGGTAAAGATCACTCTAAACAACCACAAATTCCTACGCATGACAAAACACCCCTCACACACAAGCAATCACAAATTCCTACGCATGACAAAACACCGCCCTCTCACACTCCAACACACCCTATTCGGGTAAGGATCACTCTAAACAACCACACATTTTTACGTATGACAAAACACCCCTCACACACACACACCTTTGGGGTGAGAAAAAGACAAGACAAGACAAGACATGACAAGACACCCCCACTTTCACCATTTCTTTAGGGTGATCCCCACACCTCAAACCCCTTTCTAACCTCATTAAGTGACCTTTATATGCTAATTAGGTCATTATAACACCTGTGTGCAACCATTCGTGACTAATTAGGGTCACCACCACCCCCTTTTTCTAACACGTTTATTACTTAATTATGCTAATTAGGTCATTAAAACACCTGTGTGCAACCATGCGTGACTAATTAGGGACACCCCCACCCCCTTTTTTGACATGATTTATTACCTAGTGAGCCAGGATCCGTATTATTCTACTACTAACGGGTATAAATAGTTTTTACTTTATTTTTATACCCTTGCAGAGGGTATATTGATTTCACTCAGAAGTTTGCAACGCAGTGAAGGAGACGTTTCCGACCCCATAAAGCATATATATTCTTGATCAGCATGACTAGACGAGTCGATCTAGCCATGTCCGTCTGTTCGTCTGTCCGTCTGTCCGTCCGTTTCTACGCAAACTAGTCTCTCAGTTTTAAAGCTATCGGGCTGAAACTTTTCCAAAAGTCTTATATCTTTTGCAGGTAGTATATAAGTCGGAACTAGCCGGATCGGACAACTATATCTGACAGCTCCCATAGGAACTATAGGAAAAAAATATTTTTTTTAATTATATCTTTGAAGTTTTTTAGCATATAACCTCCTAAGCTTGCAAATAACATTTTTTAATTAGTTTTGAATTTCGAATTAAATTTTATCGAAATCGGACGACTATATCATATAGCTGCCATAGGAACGATCGGAAAATTGGTGGAAAAATAATAGCTTCGGTGTTTTTCAACATATAACCTCCAACGCTTGGAAATAAAATTTTTTAATTAGTTTTGAATTTGGAATTTAATTTTATCAAAATCGGACGACTATATCATATAGCTGCCAAAGGAACTATCGGAAAATTATTAGGAAAATAATATGAAACAAATTATAGCTTTGGTGTTTTTTAACATATAACCTCCAACGCTTGGAAATAACATTTTTAATAAGTTCTGAATTTTGAATTTAATTTTATCAAAATCGGACGACTATATCATATAGCTGCCATAGGAACGGTCGGAAAATTGGTAGGAAAATAATATGAAACAAATGATAGCTTCGGTGTTTTTTGACATATTATCTTATACTATTGGGAATATCATTTTTTGTGTTTTTAAATTTAATAATTATAGCTGCAAGGGTATATAAGCTTCGGCTTGCCGAAGCTAACTTTCTTTCTTGTTCTTTATGTAATGTGTATTTATAATTAAAAAGTTAAGAATCTAGATCAAATAAAACATATAGTAATACGTTGTTATCTCCATCATCCAGCAAAGTTAAATAATGGTTAGTCGGTGGCGGTTGAGGTCCCATAAGTTCTTCAAAGATGTGGTCGTCGTTAGGAAAAACATCTTCTTCTGGCCTGGATAGGTCGTCGTCCAATTGAAATTCCTGTGCACACTGATATTAATCTTGGCTTTCATCGTGTTTGTTAAGGGATTCCAAAAAAGCCTGCGTAGTAGTCCCTAATGGAAACTGGCTCCACTCAAGAGACTCTAATCCTGGCTCCCTATTTCGGGTCGATGATGCAGCCGGTTGAAATACGCTTTGTAGGTGGCGATCAACCGAATCTTCTGATTCGGAAACCTGCACAAGGTTCTGATCCGAGTTTTTAATTATTTCAACATCAGAATCTTGCGTAGGTGTTAAACCCAGGTTGTCAATCTCAACCTCGTTTTCCGAATCGATAAATTCTACGGATAGATCCATAGGTATGCAGTACTGAGGCATTTCAAGAACTGATCCGGAGCAATATGAGTGGTGTCTTTTTTATACCCCTTACTCGTAGAGTAAAAGGGTATACTAGATTCGTCGGGGAGTATGTAACAGGCAGAAGGAAGCGGTTCTGACTTAATAAAGTATATCTATTCTTGATCAGGATCACTTGTCAAGTCGATCTAGCCATGTCCGTCTGTCCGTCCGTCCGGATGAACGCTGAGATCTCGGAAACTATTAGAGCTAGGCTATTGGGATTTGGCATGCCCACAAACCGCCCAAAACTGTGGCTCCTACTGTTTTGATGCTAGAATAAAAAGTTTAACTGAAATGTATTGTTCTCATCAAAACATATCCATTGATCCAAAAAAAAAAATTGCCACGCCCACTTTAACGCCCACAAACTTCAAAAAATCATAGATATGAACGCGGATATCTCGGAAATATCAAAGATAGAGAAATGGGATTTCAGATTTCGCTTCCGTAGGCTTGAGCGCAGCGCAAGTTTGTAACGCGAATATGCCACGCCCACTCTAACGCTCACACACCCCCCAAGCGTGTGGCGCCCACAAATTTCATGCTAGATAAACAATTTTAACTGAAATGTATTGGTCTCGTCAATACCTATCGATTGATTCAAAAAAAATTTGCTACGCCCACTCTAACGCCCATAACGCTTAAATCTGTCCACCGCCGGTAGGTGGCGCATTTCAATCTCGCTTTGCTGCTTGCATATCTCCATTTTCCTTTGGTCCCTTTAGCTGAGTAACGGGTATCTGTTTTTTGACATATTATCTTATACTATTGGAAATATTTTTTTTTGTATTTCTAAGAATTTAGAATTCGATTTAATAATTATAACTGCAAAAGTATACAAACTTCGGCTGGCCGAAGTTAATTTCCTTTCTTGTTTTTTATTGAGTTTTTTCAATATTTGTGCTCGATTTTATTTTAAAGAGTGTCAAAAGGTTTTAGTTTTGTAGGGGAATGAATACTCTGATTATATTCCTGAGTGGCTCTTATAACAATTTCAGAATAATCGGTTAGATTAAATTCTTCTTTTAAGCAGCGAGCTAATTCTGTTAACGCCGAATGTGCCAATTCAACCTGTCCGTTTGAGGTACTGTGCCTAGGGTCTTCGTATTGTAAGGTCAATCCGAACCTTTGTGCAAAAGATTTTAATTAGGCCGAGGTGAAGCTCTTTTCATTATCGGTCATAAGTTCTTTGGTTTGGGGAAATTGTGATGTAATTCCCTTACCTTATTTTCGATGTTTAATTTATTTTGAATTTCTTTAACTTCCAAGAATTTGGAGCTTATCCAATTGGAATTTTAATTGGGTTTTGTTTTCTTTGCATATTGTACAATTTATACTATATTCTTTAAGTTTTGTATTTAAATGGGGCCAATAATATAATCTACTGATTTGTTTATAAGCTATGAGCTCGATTGTGAATTTCTTATATTATTAAAGCTCTATCTTCTGCGCTTTCTACTTCTTAAAAAATATTCGCTTAAAAAGAATTTGTCAGTACAATTATTTTTTAAAGTTAGCTTAGTTGAATATGATATAAATCTTCTAAACTACAATGAATTCCAACCGTTATGTTAGGTGAAAGGTTCTCTCTTAATATAGTTTCTACATTCTCAACTGTATCATATTCGATTATGTGTCTTACCTTGTCAAAAACTTCGAGTGACTCATGTATTGTATACCTTCCCGTTGTTAATAACAATCGTTGTTTAAACTGATGTACCGGTTTACAGGTCTCTTCTATTATATTTTCAAATTTACTTTCAGCAGAATGCTGTGTGTCTAGAATTGAGTTTGACTGTTCGGATACATCTTAATTGTTGTTGTAATAATATTTATTTGTATACGTAATAATACATTGGCTACAACATTTGTTGTGCCAGGCTTTTATATTATTTTTGGTGTAAAACTTTCAATGGTATTCCTACCACCTTTTTATTTCTACGTTTGGATTTTTATCCGAAATTGTGAAGGATAAGGATTTATGGTCCGTTTGTATTTCCATGCCAATTACAATGTATTGGTCTCGTCAATACCTATCGATTGATCCAAAAAAAAATTGCTACGCCCACTCTAACGCCCATAACGCTTAAATCTGTCCACCGCCGATAGGTGGCGTATCTCGCTTTGCTGCTTTCATATCTCCATTTCCCTTTGGTCCCTTTAGCTGAGTAACGGGTATCTGATAGTCGAGGTACTCGACTATAGCTTTCTTCCTTGTTATACCCTTGCAGAGGTATATTGATTTCAGTCAGAAGTTCGCAACGCAGTGAAGGAGACGTATCCGACCCCATAAAGTATTTATATTCTTGATTAGCATGACTAGACGAGTCGATCTAGCCATGTCCGTCTGTCCGCCTGTCCGTCTGTCCGTCTGTGCGTCTGCCCGTCTGTCCGTCCGTTTCTACGCAAACTAGTCTCTCAGTTTTAAAGCTATCGGGCTGAAACGTTCCCAAAAGTCTTATATCTTTTGCAGGTAGTATATAAGTCGGAACCAGCCGGATCGGACAACTATATCTTATAGCTCCCATAGGAATAATCGGAAAAAAAAATTTTAAAAAGTATATCTTTGGTGTTTTTTAGCATATAACCTCCTGAGCTTGGAAATAACATTTTTTAATTAGTTTTGAATTTTTAATTAAATTTTATCGAAATCGGACGACTATATCATATAGCTGCCATAGGAACCATCGGAAAATTGGTGGAAAAATAATATGAAACAAATTATAGCTGCGGTGTTTTTCAACATATAACCTCCAACGCTTGGAAATAACATTTTTTAATTCATTCTGAATTTCGAATTTAATTTTATCAAAATCGGACGACTATATCATATAGCTGCCAAAGGAACGATCGTTAAATTGGAAATAAAATTTTTAATACGTTCTGAATTTTGAATTTAATTTTATCAAAATCGGACGACTATATCATATAGCTGCCATAGGGACGATCGGAAAATTGGTGGGAAAAAAATATGAAACAAATTATAGCTTCGGTGTTTTTTTATACCCTTGCAGAGGGTATATTAATTTCAGTCAGAAGCTTGCAACGCAGTGAAAGAGACGTTTCCGACCCCATAAAGTATATATATTCTTGATCAGCATGACTTGACGAGTCGATCTAGCCATGTCCGTCTACGCAAACTAGTCTCTTAGTTTTAAAGCTATCGGGCTGAAACTTTCCCAAAAGTATTATATCTTTCTCAGGTAGTATATAAGTCGGAACCAGCCGGATCGGACAACTATAAAAGAAAAAAAGAAAAAGAAATGATAAAAAATTATATCCTTGGTGTTTTTTTAACATATTACCTCCTTTCCTAGAAAATAACATTTTTTAATTAGTTTTGAATTTCGAATTAATTTTTATCAAAATCGGAAGACTATATCATATAGCTGCCATAGGAACGATCGTTAAATTGGTGGGAAAATAATATGAAACAAATTATAGCTTCGGTGTTCCTTAACATATAACCTCCTACGCTTGGAAATTACATTTTTTAATTAGTTCTGAATTTCGAATTTAATTTTATCAAAATCGGACGACTATATCATACAGCTGCCATAGGAACGATCGTAAAATTGGTGGGAAAATAATATGAAACAAATTATAGCTTCGGTGTTCCTTAACATATATCCTCCTACGCTTGGAAATAACATTTGTAATTAGTTCTGAATTTCAAATTAAATTTTATCAAAATCGGACGACTATATCATATAGCTGCCAAAGGAACGATCGTAAAATTGGAAATAAAATTTGTAATTACTTCCGAATTTTGAATATAATTTTATCAAAATCGGACGACTATGTCATATAGCTGCCATAGGGACGATCGGAAAATTGGTGGGAAAATAATATAAAACAAATTATAGCTTCGGTGTTTTTTTATACCCTTGCAGAGGGTATATTGATTTCAGTCAGAAGTTTGCAACGCAGTGAAAGAGACGTTTCCGACCCCATAAAGTATATATATTCTTGATCAGCATGACTAGACGACTCGATCTAGCCATGTCCGTCTGTTCGTCTGTCCGTCTTTTCGTCCGTTTCTACGTAAACTGGTCTCTCAGTTTTAAAGCTATCGGGCTGAAACTTTCCCAAAAGTCTTATATCTTTTGCAGGTAGTATATAAGTCGGAACCAGCCGGATCGGACAACTATATCTATAACTATATCTAAAAAAAATTTTTAAAATTATATCTGTGGTGTTTTTAAGCATATAACCTCCGAAGCTTGGAAATAACATTTTTTATTTAGTTGTTAATTTTGAATTAAATTTTATCGAAATCGGACTGCCATAGGAACGATCGGAAAATTGGTGGAAAAATAATAGGAAACAAATTATAGCTTCGGTGTTTTTTGACATATTATCTTATACTATTGGGAATATCATTTTTTGTTTTTAAATTTAATAATTATAGCTGCAAGGGTATATAAGCTTCGGCTTGCCGAAGCTAACTTCCTTTCTTGTTTTTTATTGAGTTTTTTCAATATTTGAGGTATATTATCGTGCTCGATTTTATTTTAAAGAATGTCAAAAGGTTTTAGTTTCGTAGGGGAATGAATACTCTGATTATATTCCAGAGTGGCTCTAGTAGCTATTAAAAGCGGTTGCGTAGGTTTTTTAGGCGGTTTAAATGTATTTTGTATGAGTTGTTTTTAATTGCAAGCGTATACTCATCCCATAATCAGTGTGTTTGGTATTCCACGGAACCCTCCCGTTTTATTGCATTTCAAATATTGTGACCCCTCGTTATCTTCTGAGAATGAGCAGGAGAAAGTGAACGTGTGTACCCACGAACCCGAATCTCACCCCCTACCCTCGAGTCCTTGCTCATGACTGCTTGTGCGCGAAGGTGTGAAATTTCAATTTTGTGAGTTTTGTTCAAAATGTGCAGTTTTTATTTTAGAACAGAGAAAATTATACCATTGGAAAGGGCTTGAAAAATGCTTTCCAATGACACCAAATTTTTTTTTTTTTTTTAGTGAGGGGGTATACTAATTACGGTATCGACGGTCATCGTCGTTTTTTGCCTTTTTCAGTGTAGTAGTGGGAAATTACGGTAGCGAAGGTTTTCGCAGCGGCGGTGTGGACGCTGCCGAGACTGCCGCTGCGATGACCGCCGCTGCGGTCTTATACTCTAGGTTTTCTTATATGTTATACGATTCCTTTTGAGGAGTGTGTCTAGGAAAAATGAGCTGAAGAATCACTTTAATGTGTAAGTTGTATAAGACTTATAGGATCACTTTTCAGGGCTGAGGATATACAAAATTGTTTGTGTCTACGATAAAGTTAGACGGGTGTGTATAGAAAATTAGGTAGTGGGATCACTTTAAGGTTTGTGTTTTAAATTTCTTATTGAGAACACTTTTCAGGGTTTATATCTAGAGGTCACCCAATAATATTTATGTATAGGATAAGAAGTTTAGTTTTAAGAATTTCTTAAAACGAAGCATTCTCCGCTACCGTAATTTCCCACTACTAGACATACTGATATGTATTTCTGACTTTATTCTCAAGTATTACATAGTTTGAATAAGTATTTTGATATGTATAATGAAGACATATTGTTATCTCATTTACTCCACATGAATTGATAGAAATATATAGTTTTTGACGAGTATAAAAGACCATGTAATTTCGGGTTAAAGAATTAGTATACAACAGTTAGGTACTAGTGCACAACGAATCCAATCTTACGAGGATCAAAAATGGTATGCATATAAATTAAAAGTAAATACATTATCAACTAATTCTGTTGAATTTGATAGGATTTCTTAGAGACCTTAAATGATGTGAAGGTTGTGATTGGCTACACAAAAATTGAAAATCTATGTATTGGATTTGAGTATAAGATCACTGGGTGTAAGCTGAAAAAGACACCATATGGAACTAAAATAGCTCTGTATTTAACTGATAAGGACGACAAAGATGTTTGGATATTTCTACCTAAAAGTTATGTGAACAAATTTTCTACAAAGACACCATTTAGGAAATTAAATGAGAATGGAATAACTCATATGGTATATAAAGGAAAAGATCCGAACAGATATAGTTGTGCTCAAATTGAATTTTTATCAGTAAATAAGTAAAGTAAATAAAATTCTTCAATATAAAGAGCTGAGTTTTTAAATCCAACAACAGTCTTAAATCAGTCTGAGTTTTTAAATCCAACAACAGTCTTAAATCAGTCTGAAAAAGAAATAGTTTTCCTTAAAAATGCACGCTCAACAGATTGAACTATTCTTGTTGCAATTTGAAGGCATGCTTTTCGAGCAACACCTACAAAGGATGGAGTTCCTAAAAGCCACTTTGGAGGATTTAGTGGAAAAAGAGTTCATCCATTCGAAGTTTGGATTCCATTATAAGCTTTGTCCTTGGAGCGACGATGATGGCTCATCTGGACCAGACACATGTCAGTGTCATATGCTGCCTGCACTGAAAGAGGAAGCCCTTAGTCTAATGATTAAATATTATAAGTTAAACAAACGTATTGCTCCGAAACCATGAATAAAACGAATTAATTTTACTTAAATATATATGTTTTTTATTTTTTAAAATGGTTCTTAAACATTTTTATTATTAATTTATCATTAAATGAATAGTCGTTTTTCTTGAATTTTCTTTAAAAAAAATCTAGTGTTTTCTTTTTACTTTTAAAAAGACCGTACAGCATACAATAACGTCCGCAAGTGTTAGAAAAGTATCCCTGTAGTTGTTGCTTATTAAAAAAAAATTTATGAGCGTTAAATTTTAAAAATTTTAAAAATTCTTTTTTCTGGGGATATTGACCGTACGAATCGAAAAATTCTGCTGACCTACGACTATCAAAATAAAATGCAATCCAATGAGTTCCAGGTTGATCTGAAGTGTTGGTATTCGCAATTATTAGTGCAGGATACTTTAAAATAGTTTTTGGTAGCCTATCCGAAGGAAAAACTCCTTTAAAAATAGATTTTGTCTTTGGATGCTTAGAAAGAAAATGTTCAATTTGTAAAGTATTCATTTTAAAAGAGCGTACGAATATTTCTATGCTTATCAATATCAATCATTGAATCGTATTCACAGTATACCAAGCAAGTAACTGCTTCAGCAAGAGGTTCCGAAAATCTTCCTTCGATTCTTATAGTACCTTGAGAGATTAAATTTGAACATATAGTTGAATTTGATTGATCCGCAGTTAAGTCAAAGCCTAATATAAAACTGTTTGAATCAAACATTTCCTTGGTAATTTGTAGTCCACGATCGTAATGTTTAATTCCACATGATCTAAAAAGCATATTATAACCTCTTGAGCTTTGAACCTTTTCAGCGTTCGAGTAATCGAACTCCAGAGCCTGGGAAGGAACTTGAACTCCATTAACCAATAGGTTAAAGCGTTGAATTTTAAAATGTTCAAATTGAAATGGGTCTAAGGCTCGGTTTCCTGAGTATGAGCGGTTTTCAACCATACAAAAGCCCAGAAAATTTGGTATTTGACCAATAACTGCGTTGTCTATCGACAGTGTATTGTTGCCTGGATATATTGTAAATGACTTGACTTCAACCTTGCTGAATGGGTACAGAGCATTTTTTGTTTGTAAAACATGATGATGAGCCAATAAAATGCTTGGGTTAACTGTTATATGGTTCATAAAAAGTTGTGCTTCTAGTATCTTTAAATTGGATTCAGTACCAGTTCCCATTAAATAAAACGCTGTTTTTTCGATATTGAAGTTAATTCTTAAATCAACATTGTAAGCAAGCAGTTTGGTTTGATTAAAAATATCTCCATGAACTTTTCCGAATAACTCAACGTTGTTACTATTTTGAAACATATTTTTAAGGGTCTCATTCGAGTCCGGATAAACATATTTTCCTGCTGTTATTCTCCCAAAATTTGGAAAATAACCTTGGGAGACCAAGTGACTTTCAGAGGCGTCACTCCCATAGTTTAAAATACGCTCTATAGTGATAATTATTATCACTTTGCGATACCAGTATATTATTTAAATAAACTGATGAACTTCTAAATATTGAATGTAGAATATTGTTTACAACACCAACAGCATTTCCTTCAATGCTGTTGTTATCATTTTTTTTAAGTTGCACAACAAGTCGTAAATAAACACTTGACAGATCTCGATACGTTTCACCATTTCCCAAGCAAACAAATTCGATTGAAGAGGCGCCGTCCAAAGAAGCAATTGGATTGTATGAGACTTCTTTAGTTCTTAGAATAGAACTTTGCGTGGGGTGTGCCGCAAACAAATCTAATTCACTTTTCATACATTTGATATGCGTACTCATTTTGCTTTAGAAAAAATATCTTTAATATTTAATTTTCTTGTTGATTTTTTTTTTTATGTTGCGTTTGGGTATGTTTACGTTGTCGTTTAGATGTATAATGAAGACGTTTTTTCCTATTACCTAGCCTTTTATTTCTTTTCTTTTTTTTTTTAGTTCTAAATAAATAATATTTGGGTATGCATTATTTATAGTCCTGACCTTCTCATTCTTCTAAAGTGAAGAGTAACGAAAATCGAAACAGCTGAAATTTCAAATGGTATCTTATATCCATTGGAATCAGTAATTAGTATTGAGATTTCATTTGGTGACTATATGTCCAAAGGATAATATTCAATATTTTTAAATTGAATATTTTTGTCCTTTCCATTATAATGCAATACACGAAGGCATCGCGGTCTTTTACTACCTACTGACCTTGGTTTTATTATGTCAGTGTAAATAAAAATCAATCCATTTTCAGGTATATTCGTTTGAATGGATACATTTTTATATCTAAATGTTTCAGCATTTACAAGACTAACTAATTCGGTTTCTTCAACGACATTTTTATCTTGGTTAGGTGTATATTTAATGTAATTATTCAAATATATATCTGTAATACCGACTTCCCAATCATCGTTCATGTCTTCTGGAATGTTTACAATGTTTGTAAATGCACACTTTACGTTGTCAGGAAAAACATTCATTGAGTCATTACTTAACAATGTGATAAAAATCTCATTTAAATAACCCATGTTTGATTTTTTATGGAAGTTAATGATACGAAATCCAATTTAATTTATTTTTACCGGTTTGTACTGGGTTGTTTGTTCTGACCGATCGCATTAACCTTTCACGTCCTGTTACATATTTAAAATTTTGATAAGGTAAAGTTTCCGTTTTTAATTTTTGTAGTTTTACTTTTAATTTACGTTGTCGTTCATTAAGCTTCACTTTGAGCAATGGTTTCTCTAATCCTATTTTCTTTTTAACTGTTTGACTATCTAAAAAAGAGGTATCACTCACTTTTCGTTTATCTGATACTACATTTTCTTTTTTATTTGAACTAAAATCCTCATCATCACTTTCAGGCGGTAAATCGGGGAACTCAAATTTTTCCTGACGTGAGTGTTCGTGCCTTGATGTTGATTTTGATGTGCTGGGTTTTATATCAATCCAATCAGTGGTTTGGGATTCACTTGTTCTGGTTGTAATAGGATTCGCTTTTTGTTCATTTTGAAGATTCCATGATTTATTACGTTTTTTATTTTGATAGTAACTTAATTCTTGGCGAATTTTGAGCCATTTATCGAAATCACTTATTTTGTTATTATTTAAAATTGGTAAAAATTTTATATTTATTAATTCATTTCCTCTATCATTGTTTAACAATTTCTGATAGCTGTTAGGATGCATTAAAATTACTTTGCTTAAATTATGTTTATTTTTAATCATTTTTTAAAAGTTTTCCAAAAATTCCAGAAAGCAATGAAGTTATTAGAATCGGTAGAAATCCCCCTTTTTGAATAAGGACTTTTCTCTTAGAGTTTAATGTACGCTTTGGGCACGCATTTTTATACTTTTTTAGAGCATTAAGATGGGATTTAGTAACTTTATGGTTTCCCTGTAATGTGTTCAATACAATCTCTACTATTGTTTTTACCAGGTCACTATTACTATTGCTTATAATTGCCTATTGTCGGCCTTTTTGAGCACATTTGTTCGCTTTCAAGCGATTTAGGCTCTTTTTGTAAACCATTTTCATTTGAATAGCACACAGAATATTCTGAATTAAAAATGTCAGATCTAAATCTTAAGAGATCGTTAATGCCCTGAGTGAGATCAATAAGTAAATATCCGTGAGGTTGTTCCGTTACTTCTTTATATATTCTAAATAGCTCCGTTGGGTTTTCTGGGTATATTTGTCTTGCTAAACATTGAAATTGAAGCTTATCACGAGGATTTTTGAAAGCAACAATGTATTTGGTATTAAGTGAAATATCTCTGGTGTGCGAAGATTTATGAAATATGTTCTGAGTTACCACTATTACTGATAAATTCCTATGGTGTGATCCTTTTGTAAACAGCTCACACACATTTTTATTAAAGGCTCCCATCATCAAGTCATCCAATATTAAAAAAATTGGTTCATTCGTTTCATTTTCAACTGTTTCAGGGACTCCTTTAAAATATTCAATTTTTTCGAAATTGGGCTTGGCACTCTCCTCTGCATAACACCAAATAATTCGACCTATTGAAATATTAAAAAGATCATTCTTTTTGGTGATTAGATTTTCTAAAAAGGTTGTTTTTCCCGATCCTGAGGGTCCACAAATAAGCATTGTAAAAGGATGTATAAATTGTGTAAACATTTTTTTATTAAAAAAATTTATTTTCTTCGGAATGAATTTTAATATATTATATTATTACTAATTACTTATATAATGTTTTAAAGGTTTACTAGGTTTTATTAATACTCTCTTGATCGAGTTTCTTGGAGCAGTTCTTCTCGAAATGAGTATCAGATCCGCAATAATTACAATAAATAAGTTGCGTGTATCCATTTTTACGGGGATCATTTCCAAAAAATCTCTTAAAGGAATCCATAATAAGAGACAACCTGATAGGACCATGAATTTTTTTTTACTAAATTTTAAACACATGTGTCACCATTGCTATATATTTCATAATTGGTGTTTTCTAAGAATACAAACAGCTTAAATAAATTATTTAATGAACATCGAAGTGGAAGTTTTTTCTTATGTATTCTGCAATTTGTAAAAAAATTGGGTAGTTGAGTTAAACTTCTTCCAATATCTATATCGATAATGTTTGTTGATAAATACTTGATTAAAAAATACTTTTTAATTTCACCACGAACAAGAACTGTGTGATACTTATTGAGTGGTGTTAGTATTTCTTCAAGACTTGTGTATGGAATATCTCCAGCTGACCAATCCAATCCGTTTACGTTCTGCTGGTTACGGTGCTGCTGCTTAAGAGCTCCATTATCCAATTCTTTTATGTTGTATGGCGGTTTGAAATGGAAAAAATTAGGTATAACAGTTCCAGCAGGCATAAACGCCAGCTCTTTAACGAAAGCTTGTTTGTTGTTACCAAGTACATATTGAAAATCTACTATAATGCTTGAGTTACGATCGACTGTGTTCATCATTGGTTGAGATTTTTTAATCAACTGAGGGTGTGCTTGCTAGGGCTTTCTCCTTTATATACCGGTAAGACTAGAACATATTTACAGTTTATTTAAAGTAGTCTTACCTGATAGACATGTGTGTAACTAAAAGAAATAAAACTTCTCGAAAGAAACAGGACCACGAAGTCATTTTTGGATTCGAGTATTATGTTGTTCATAACTTAAAATTGAAATGTGGTCTGTCAACTACTCGAAAATTTTTGCCAATGGTTTGGATGCAGCAAAGTAAAAATAATTTCATTGGATTTGACAAAGACGAATGGATGCAACTGCTTACGTACGGAATTTATTCAGTTGAAACTGGACCAGTATGACTTCTTGATGCCTGATACAATTATTGATCATCCGTGCTTGCATTCCATAAAATGTAACTTTAGATTTAGGAAATCAGATAATCAGTACGTTTTTGTGATTAATCAGTATGGTAACAAAATTGAGTTTGATTCAGAGTCCTGGAGATCATTACTAAGATTAGGCATATTTATACCCGTTACTCGTAGAGTAAAAGGGTATACTAGATTCGTCGGAAAGTATGTAACAGGCAGAAGGAAGCGTTTCCGACCCCATAAAGTATATATATTCTTGATCAGGATCACTAGCCGAGTCGATCTAGCCATGTCCGTCTGTCCGTCTGTCCGTCTGTCCGTCTGTCCGTCTGTCCGTCTGTCCGGATGAACGCTGAGATCTCGGAAACTATGAGAGCTAGGCTATTGAGATTTGGTGTGCAGATTCCTGAGCTTCTTACGCAGCGCAAGTTTGTTTCAGTAGACTGCCACGCCCACTCTAACGCCCACAAACCGCCTAAAACTGTGGCTCCTAAAGTTTTGAAGTTAGATAGAAAATTTTAACTGAAATGTATTAGTCTTGTCCATACCTATCGATTGACCCAAAAAAAAATTTTCTACGACCACTCTAACGCCCACAAACCTCCCAAGAAAAAAAGCTATGACGTCAGAGCCAGACAATGCGAAATGTTTTTACGCGTGTATGTGTGTGTATGTAAATAGTTGCCGGCCGAACTTAGCGGCAAAGAGAAAAGCACTGCCGGCGCTCAGAGAGAGCGAAGTGCGCGGCTAACTTATTCTATTGAACAATGAATTTGTCACGCCTACCCTGACGCACACAACGCTTAAAGCTGTCTTCCGCCCGTAGGTGGCGCATTTAAATCTCGCTTTGCTGCTTGCATATCTCCATTTCCCTTTGGTCGCTTAAGCTGAGTAACGGGTATCTGATAGTCGAGGTACTCGACTATAGCGTTCTCCCTTGTTTTTACTACATTTTTATGTTGGAACTCCATATTACGACAGCAAGTAATATATCTTTACAATAATCATATTATTCCTAAGTGTGTATCTTTACAAAAATTCGATATTCAACTATCTGATTTAGAAGGTAGCTATGATAAAGATGTGCAAATAGATTTAACCCGATTATGTTTTGAAATTTCCAAAAAGATGCGTACAGAAATAAAAAGAGATGTTCTTGTATATAAGCAAGCATTATTGACTAAGCAACCATCGTCATCAAATAAAAAATAACACTAATAAATCAACACCTTAAGATGAGCAAACAACAAGTTGTCGATGAAATTCATAAGGCAGCGCGAAAAAACTTTATACGGCGAAAGTTCGTTCAAAAAGGGATAAATGACACATGGCAACTTGATTTAGTTGAAATGATACCGTTTTGGAAAGAAAATAAGGGTTTTAGATATTTACTGACCGTTATTGACACGTTCTCAAAGTATGCATACGCCGAGGCAGTTAAGACAAAGTCTGCCCTAGATGTAGCAGAGGCAATGAAATCTGTTTTTAAAAAGAGCAAAAGTACACCCAAGAACATTCAGTCAGATCAAGGGAAAGAATTTTTTAATTCCACTTTTAGGAAATTAATGGATAAATTTGATATAAATCATTATCATACTTATACGCATCTCAAGGCTTCTATATGTGAACGCTTTAATCGAACATTAAAAAATCGTATGTGGAAAATGTTTAGTATGCAGGGTAAATATAAGTGGATTCATAACATCAATTATCTCATAAATCAATACAATAATTCTTATCACCGAACAATTAAAATGAAGCCTATAGATGTCTGTTTGAAAAATGAAGAGTTTATTTTAAAATCAGTATATAATTTACCAAAAATATTTCCAAAACATAAATTTTTAGTAGGTGATTTTGTTAGAATAAGTAAATACAAGGGAGCATTTATGAAGGGGTATGAACCAAAATGGACCACAGAAGTTTTTAAGGTTTTAAAAGTCAAGTCTACATACCCCGTAACATATGAAATACAAGATTACATGGGTACCCCTATTAATGGGTCATTTTATGAAGAGGAACTTCAAAAAGTGAAAGACAAAAATGCTTTCCTAGTAGAGAAAATACTAAAAAGGAAAAATAATCAAGTGCTTGTAAAATGGAGCGGTTTCGATTCCAGCCACAACTCATGGATATCTGTAAATGACCTGCTAAAGTAATAAAACGCAACAATAGCAAGTTTAATTTTTATCTATTTATTTACAAATTTTTATTCTTATAATATAAATATATAAACATTTATTTTATAATGCGTTTAATTTTGGATACTACTTAATATATGTTCAATATTATAATGACCATGAGCCAATGTATTACAATTATCTGGTAAAATATATCTCTTATCATCCTTATAATTAAGACTTATTTTGTTCATAATTTCAGTATAGAGGATGTGCGACCTACTTCGAATAACTCGCTGGGATCCATAAAATGTTTTTTTATATTTTATACATTCTATATAATCTTCATCATTCAGTTTTTTAATAACTGATTTCTTAACTCCTTTAATTTTTTGTATACATTCGTTTTCGTTTCCTTCCTTATCAACTAAACAAGAGTATGCCTTAGCCTTAAGTCCACCAAAAGAAGTCATAATTCTACCTGCATGTTCATCCTTCATTTTTCCAGGTTCCCTATTATTAGCTTGAACTATATTAAATTGGTTGTCTAGTTTATAATTTGAGGTATCGAATCGTTCGGGATTTTCTTTTATAGTTTCGTAAAAGTCTTCCTCTGAAGATAAAATAAATGAATCTGTATCCATATAAATTATTTTCGAAGAAGGACTTTTAAGTAATAGAAAATTATAATAAAATTTATACATTAACCATTTAGATAATTCTAAAACAGCAACTCCTATGTATATTGGTTTATCATACATAATTTTTGATGGTGTTGATTCAATCGCTGCAAGATCTGTACCGAATATCTCAACGCTATGGAAATCATGTCTAGCTATGCGTTGCCTGAAGCCTGGCGAATTTTGCCTTGATTTATAATGTTTTACAAATACTATATTTCTTCGCTTGGCGACATTTTCCATTGTTTTGCCGTATACTGCATTATTCATTAACTTGAAAAAATTTTTTTCAAAATCATTTTCGGCTAGTTTTCTTTGATCAGTGTTTAAATCAATATAAGGCTTTAACCAGCATGATTGTGTAAAAGACAAAACCCTATGTATTTTTTTTACAATTAAACCATGCTGTATACAAAGTTGAAGCTGTTTTAAGTGGATAATGTATTCGCTTTTATTCGTTAAATCAGCTATAAGTTTTTTCTGCTTACCTCCTGGAGGAACTTTGTTTTCTGGACAGAAAGGCAAGTAGTTATGTGAGTCATGCCGATCAGTAGGATATTCTAAATCAACTTCTAATATATATCCAACATTTCCCTCCACAGAAATATTTTTATAATCGAACGATTCTAATTGATCATTACTTAAAAATTTAAGTCCTGAAAGCGGTAAGGGTTGACTCATTGCCCAACCATATAAATTATTTGCATCAATATAGCTCAGATAGTTATTTGGTTTACTTGAATCAAAGTTAGTTATATATTTATTATTAGCTATAGAAATTCTTTGGGTACATTGAGTTAACCCACCCCTTATCGCTCTTTTTAAAAAATTGTACATGTCTCCGTCGCTAATAAGTTCTAAATTTACATTAGTATACTTGAGCATAGCATCCCAAGATATTGACGGTGCTGTAACATAGTTAATAGGGTCTAGCTTATAAATTTTCTGACAAATTTTTATAAAATTTTCGAAAACATCGGTCAAAATTAAAACATCACTTTCTAAATAAAGTTTTATATAATCTTTTATAGTATTACAATTGAAAGTTTTCCAAACCTTTTGGGCAAAATTGTAATCATCTATACTACAATTTTCTTCGCTGAGAGAATTGTAAAAACTATCAATGTCAGAAAGCTGGGTATCCTCAAATTTTTCAAAACTATCTAAATAGTCGTAAGGGAAGACACCCTTCCTACGCATTTGCTTAAATTTTTCTCCCTGAAATTTAGTACTTAAAATTTTAAAATCTTTGTCCTCCAAGTAGCTCGATAGTTTTTCTAAGCTCGAATTTAAAAATCTAATCGAATCGATGTATCTTATTTTGAATCTATTTGAGGCATTTATTTTAATTGTCTGCGCTAGCGCTATATAAAGCTCTTTATTACATGGTATGGGGCTTAAGTCTCCTTCTAATTCAGTAATGAATAAATGTATGTCATATTTAGATAAGTTATGAAATACTACAGGGAAGAAGGGATCACTTAATTTGTTCTTTGGCTTACAATTTTTATAAATGGGACCCACGTATTTTCCAGAAAATTGATCAAAATATTTGTCCAGGTCGGCAGCGTTGATTTCCTTTTCACAGGCACAGCAGTTGCCTTCCTGTTCATGGATTGTGCTAGCAATCGGGTTTTTGGGGGTCGACCAGTACATATAAAACAAGCTCGTAGTTTTTTCCTTTAGTGATTTGCAGAATTTTTGTATGCAGTCAGCGCCTATAAAATTATACAAATTTTGAATTAGTTTTTAAAATAGTAATAAATTAATTTTTGATGTTTTTTACATACCTTCATATGTCCACAATTCGTTAAGATCAGGATTATATTTATGTGCTACATAAAATGATACGGCACATGCAGTATGCTTCTGCACTTTTGTTGTTGACGAAGTTGAAGACGAATTTAGGCATGTTCTATAGTTTTCAAGAACAGCCTCAATATCGGCATATATCACCACCGGAGGAGATAATTTTTTGTGAAAGCCCTTGAATGAAGTTGTAGTATTTGGTTCAGGGTAAAACGAGGCTACTTTTCCGCATTCAAATTTGTTGTGGGTAGTATTATTAACCGTGAAAAACTGTAGACAGTTATCACAAAAATATCCTCCTGATTTGGCCTTGGAATGCTGTGAGTAGCATAATCTTTTTACACTTGTAATATAAGCGTAATGCATACTTTCTTGGTTAACGTTATTTATTCCCAATATATTTATGTGGTTACTTCGAATACATTTAGTTCTAAACGTTGGACCGATAATTTTGTCACCATCAGCATCGATCTCATAAATATTTATACTAAAATCTTTATTATTTTTCTCGAAATGAATAATTCCTTTATTCGTGATTGGAAACTCGATTCCTGAAAAATCCAATCTTATACCATCATATACAATTATTTCATTATTAATATTAATGTGGTAAGTTGTGGGCTTTGTCATTTTCTCTCGTGAATACTTTCTTTGCTGTGCTGTTGCAAAGGTAGCACTCTCATGAGTTTTATTTGCTATGAATGCCAGTATGCACCATTTGAAACAAAATACGTCAGTATTCTGTACGTTTATAAGTGCATTTCGGGCTCTTATATTCTTCGGGGCCTGTATGTATCCGCTAGCAGGAATGTTTTCTAGCTTGATTATTGTAATTTCAAAATAATTGAAATTTTTTATTGCCCAACCAGAGTCTTTTTCTTGAAACTCACTGCTCGATGCTAATAAGCTATCTACTGCCATATTTAGCTCATCGATAATGTTTTCATTTTGGTATACAGATTTATATGCAGTCCCAAAATGTTTTGTTGTTTCAACAGTAACTCCTTCGTCTGTTTGTTTAATATAGGTACCATAAACTCTTAGGTTGAATTTAAAGGCTCTATATTCTATCATGCAATGCTTTATAATTTCAATAATATTTTTTTGGCAATGCTGATAAAAATCTTTTAAATCAATAGTGTTTTGGACTGTACTATTGATTCGATATGATTTTACAGGAAAAACAGTTTGTGAGTTAAGAAGAATTATATTTTCATTATTTTTTACCTCTCTGGCTGATGCATTTTTATGCTTATCGGTCAATATGTGTTGACGTTCCCTTGATGCAAGATATTTGTCACCACAAGTAGGGCATAAAAGTTCTAATTTTAAATCCTTTTTATTTTCGCTAATCTTAGCTTTTTTTTCTTGAGTGCTTACTTCTTTACCCTCATCCATTCTCATCCGTTTGAGAGCATTTGATGATGTTGTGGGATGATCGTCCAGATGATTTTGCCTTGTGTTTTGGGGTTGCCGTTTTTCAACATTCATTAAAATATTGAATGCATTTTTTGGTCCATTACAATTTTGATAGTGCTCGTCGAATTCATAATTATGAACTAAGGTAGAGCATAAGTCACACCTTATTTTCGATTTACACATTAAAACCTCGAAGGCATTCCGAGGCTTTGAGCACTGAGCATAATGAGCTTCAAACTCACTCAACTCCACATTTTTGGTGCACAAATCACAAGCAATAAACGACTCCATTTTTAGGGTTTTAGTTTTAATTTTTTTTTATTCAAAAAATATATTGTTATATGTTGTAATGTTGTTAACAATTTTCACCCACTCGTTAAAAAGGTAAAAAGCACGATTCGAATTGTTAGGCGCGATTACAAGGACCGATGTGGATCTAATTATTTTATTAGAATACAGTACTGAGGCATTTGAAGAACTGATCCTGAGCAATTTGAGTGGTGTCATTTTTATAGTCTAGAATGTTCACTTAACAGGTTGACATCTACAGGGAGTGCATACAGGCATGTTGTACTCCTAGAACCAATCCGATTGGTTCTCGAATATAAGGAGCAGCCCAATACCCCAGTAGAATGGTTATTGGAAGGAAAACGAACACAAGTATTGATAACAAGTTACCGGGGGTGAACGTGGTGTAGGAGGGGTTAGGATGTAGGTAAATATCGAAGGTGTACAACTTTGACATAGGTTAAGGAAAGGCAATCTCTGTGTAAGCAAGATATGAATAAATGGTCAGTTAAGGTCGGGCCAGCATTGGCATAAGATGTCGCGATGCAAACATTCGAATTTCCTAAGCCTTAAGCTAAGAGTAGCTATTAAAAGCGGTTGCGTAGGTTTTTTAGGCGGTTTTAAATGTATTTTGTATGAGTTGTTTTTAATTGCAAGCGTATACTCATCCCATAATCAGTGTGTTTGGTATTCCACGGAACCCTCCCGTTTTATTGCATTTCAAATATTGTGACCCCTCGTTATCTTCTGAGAATGAGCAGGAGAAAGTGAACGTGTGTACCCACGAACCCGAATCTCACCCCCTACCCTCGAGTCCTTGCTCATGACTGCTTGTGCGCGAAGGTGTGAAATTTCAATTTTGTGAGTTTTGTTCAAAATGTGCAGTTTTTATTTTAGAACAGAGAAAATTTCCCACTACTACACTGAAAAAGGCAAAAAACGACGATGACCGTCGATACCGTAATTAGTATACCCCCTCACTAAAAAAAAAAAAAAAAAATTTGGTGTCATTGGAAAGCATTTTTCAAGCCCTTTCCAATGGTATAATTTTCTCTGTTCAAAAATAAAAACTGCACATTTTGAACAAAACTCACAAAATTGAAATTTCACACCTTCGCGCACAAGCAGTCATGAGCAAGGACTCGAGGGTAGGGGGTGAGATTCGGGTTCGTGGGTACACACGTTCACTTTCTCCTGCTCATTCTCAGAAGATAACGAGGGGTCACAATATTTGAAATGCAATAAAACGGGAGGGTTCCGTGGAATACCAAACACACTGATTATGGGATGAGTATACGCTTGCAATTAAAAACAACTCATACAAAATACATTTAAAACCGCCTAAAAAACCTACGCAACCGCTTTTAATAGCTACTGGCTCTTATAACAATTTCAGAATAATCGGTTAGATTAAATTTTTCTTCTAAGCAGCGAGCTAATTCTGTTAACGCCGAATATGTCAATTCAACCTGTCCGTTTGAGGAACTGTGCCTAGGGTCTTCGTATTGTAAGGTCAATCCGAACCTTTGTGCAAAAGATTTTAATTAGGCCGAGGTGAAGCTCTTTTCATTATCGGTCATAAGTTCTTTGGTTTGGGGAAATTGTGATGTAATTCCCTTACCTTATTTTCGATGTTTAATTTATTTTGAATTTCTTTAACTTCCAAGAATTTGGAGCTTATCCAATTGGAATTTTAATTGGGTTTTGTTTTCTTTGCATATTGTACAATTTATACTATATTCTTTAAGTTTTGTATTTAAATAAGGCCAATAATATAATCTACTGATTTGTTTATAAGCTATGAGCTCGATTGTGAATTTCTTATATTATTAAAGCTCTATCTTCTGCGCTTTCTACTTCTTAAAAAATATTCGCTTAAAAAGAATTTGTCAGTACAATTATTTTTTATACCCGTTACTCGAAGAGTAAAAGGGTATACTAGATTCGTCGGAAAGTATGTAACAGGCAGAAGGAAGCGTTTCCGACCCCATAAAGTATATATATTCTTGATCAGGATCACTAGCCGAGTCGATCTAGCCATGTCCGTCTGTCCGTCTGTCCGTCTGTCCGTCTGTCTGTCTGTCCGGATGAACGCTGAGATCTTGGAAACTATGAAAGCTAGGCTACTGAGATTTGGCGTGCCGATTCCTGAGCTTCTTACGCAGCGCAAGTTTGTTTCAGTAGAGTGCCACGCCCACTCTAACGCCCACAAACCGCCCAAAGCTGTGGCTCCTACAGTTTTGATGCTAGAATAAAAATTTAAGCTGAAATGTATTGTTCTCATCAATACCTATCGATTGACCCAAAAAAAAGTTTGCCACGCCCACTTTTACGCCCACAAACCGCCCACAAACTTCAAAAAATCGTTAATATGAACGTGGATATCTCGGAAACTATCCAAGATAGAGAATTGGGATCTCAGATTTAGATTCCGTAGCCTTGTGCGCAGCGCATGTTTGTCACGCAAATACGCCACGCCCACTCTAACGCCCACAAACCGCCCAAGCCTGTGACGCCCACAATTTTCGTGCTAGATAAAAAATTTTAACTGAAATGTATTGGTCTCGTCAATACCTATCGATTGATTTAAAAAAAACTTTGCCACACCTACTCTAACGCCCTCAACGATTAAATCTGTCTACCGCCGGTAGGTGGCGCATTTGCTGCTTGCATATCTCCATTTTCCTTTGGTCCCTTTAGCTGAGTAACGGGTATCTGATAGTCGAGGTACTCGACTATAGCGTTCTTCCTTGTTTAAGTTAGATTAGTTGAATATGATATAAATCTTCTAAACTACAATGAATTCCAACCGTTATGTTAGGTGAAAGGTTCTCTCTTAATATAGTTTCTACATTCTGAACTGTATCATATTCGATTATGTGTTTTATCTTGTCAAAAACTTCGAGTGACTCATGTATGGTATACCTTCCCGTTGTTAATAACAATTGTTGTTTAAACTGATGTACCGGTTTACAGGTCTCTTCTATTATATTTTCAAAACTACTTTCAGCAGAATGCTGTGTGTCTTGAATTGAGTTTGACTGTTCGGATACATCTAAATTGTTGTTGTAATAATATTTATTTGTATACGTAATAATACATTGGCTACAACATTTGTTGTGCCAGGCTTTCGTATTATTTTTGGTGTAAAACTTTCAATGGTATTCCTACCACCTTTTATTTCTACGTTTGGATTTTTATACGAAATTGTGAAGGATAAGGATTGATGGTCCGTTTGTATTTCCATGACAATTACTCCATATAAATAATTTCGAAGATTTTTGAATGCTGATTTTATGCTAACAATTCTTTTTTATTTGTGGCCTAAGGTTGTTCTGTTTTATTCAATATTTTAGAAATACATGTAATTGGATTATTATCCTGTGTTAATACTGCCCCTTTAGCTACGTGTGATGCGTCTGTTGTTAAAAGAATTGTTTACTATAATCTGGCTGAACTAATTAAACCAGTGCTAGCTTCCAGCGCCCCTTCCTTTAGATATATTAATTTTAGGTATTATGTACTAACTTTAATTTGTGTAATAAATAAATAAGGATTCTATTTTAGCTCTTTAAAAGATTGTACAGCTGATTCGTCAAACTGTATTTCAATTTTTGTAGCCGTTTTTTAGAACGTTTGACTAAAAGAAAAGTTGGCCACGCCTACTTTAACACCCACAAACTTCAAAAAATCGTAAATATGAACGTGGATATCTCGGAAACTATCAAAGATAGAGAATAGGGATTTCAGATTAGGTTCCGTAGCCTTGTACGCAGCGCGAATTCGTTACGCGATTATGCCGCGCCCACAATTTTCATGCTAGATAAACAATTTTAACTGAAATGTATTAGTCTCGTCAATACCTATCGATTGATCCACAAAAAGTTTGCCACGCCCACTCTAACGACCATAACGTTTAAATCTGTCTACCACCCACATAACCATATATTGAGATCACCGGTAGGTGGCGCATTTCAATCTCGCTTTGCTGCTTGCATATCTCCATTTCCCCTTGGTCTCTTAAGCTGAGTAACGGGTATCTGATGCCAGCTTCCACAGGTCGCCGGTGGTCTTGATCACAGGTTCGGCGTACGGCAGGCATTCACCTCCGCCCACTTGTAGCCACGAGCTCCGGCACCCATGACCGTGTACCAGGTCTTTTGCACATGCGGCAGCACTCCGGCGTTCTTCAGCACCTTGCCGGTGCTGGGAGCCATATGTCCAGATGGGCTTCAGAGTGGAGTTGTAGAGCAAAACCTTGTAGTTCAGACGCAGGCGCGAACGAGCGTTAAGAATCCAGTGGAAGCTGCTGGCTTTCAGTTTTAGATGTACTTTCTTACGTTCGATGTGTCTTCTCCAGGTTAGTCGTCTGTCAAGGTGGACGCAGAGATACGTTACATCGTTGACTTGGGGAATCTGCGTATTATTCAATGATAGTGGATGGCATGTTTGCCTGTTGAGAGTAATCGTAATGTGTTTACATTTTTGTTTATTTATTTTAATCCGCCAATCCGATAACCACCTCTCTACTACGGAGAGGTGGTTTGCTAGCTGTGTTGTGGCTCGGCTTGGGCACCTCAAGCGACTTAAAATTGCGGTGTCGTCAGCGAATGTAGATGTTGTAAGCTGCTCGTTCGTGGGAACATCCGCTGTGTATAAGAAGAACAGAGTAGGCCCTAGCGCTCTTCCTTGCGGGACTCCTGCTATTATAATGTAGTCGTCAGATGTTGTTGTATTGCACCTTACTGCGAAGGTTCTGTTGTATAGATACGACTCAAGAAGCTTGTGAGTGTAATCAGGCAAGTGTGTTTTGATTTTGTGCATGAGGCCATCTAGCCATACTTGATCGAAGGCTTGAGATACATCGAGGAATATTGCGCTGCAGTATTCCCGATGCTCAAAGGCTGTGCGTATTTCAGATGTTATTCTATTAACTTGTTCGATTGTTCCATGGTTTTGACGAAAGCCAAATTGAAGAGCAGGGATAAGATTGTGAGTAGTAGGGAAAGATGTGTTCTGGGACAATTTTCATATTATTGGATCCCGCCCCATTACTAATTGGCATATTAATGACGCCCGCCTCTCACTTATAAATGTATGCGGGTTCTGGGACAATTAGCATAATCCAAAAAATTTACTGATTTTAATGGGATTTGAAGTCATAAAAATGTCACGATCATATCCATAAAGAATAAACTAAATTGCCCCCACCCCCACACCACCATGTGACAATACTGATCACGTGACCTTTTTCCCTCATTATCAGCAATTAATATTCAGCAGGAGTTGCTGTACACGGGAGAAAGGTCGCACATTTTCCCCACATCCCCTTGTGACAATATTGATCATGTATCCTTTTCCTCATTATCAGCAATTAATATTCAGCAGGTGTTGCTGTGAACGTGAGAAAGGTCGCAACCCCAAAACATCTGAAGATGGTTGCCTTAGAGGGACATGTCCGATCACGTTGGGGAATAACGTTTCCTATGATTGTAAAACTTATTAAGAAACTAAAAGAATCCCAATAAAATAAATCTCACAAGTTAATGATTCTCAGATGTGTAATATTTTCAAGCAAACATTTTTTTTGTCCCAGAATGTTTAACTGGTAAATTGTCTAAGATTCTCTCCTTTCCACAAATGGGTCATAAACATGTCATAAAAGGGATTCAAGCAAGAGCTACCCGAACATGCGCACTTGTCCATTACCTGACCGCAATAAAAGGGGAACATGCACAAGCCTGAAGGCGCACGCGCATTGACGAGCGCAATAAAAGGGACACATGCACAAGCCTGAAGGTGCACGCTCATTGACAAGATCATGGACCCCACGCCAACGACCTCACGGCTGACTGCTAGCTCTAACACGTCCCATAATAGGGGTTGAAATCACGACCGCGCAACAACTCGCATGTACCCGACATATCTTAGTCAAGGAAATATTTTCCATTCTCCGTACCTGTAATTGTAACTCAAAATAAAAAGTCACAAGTTTATTTTGTAGCATATTGTTTTGCGAACATGTTTTATTATATATTGAAATTAATTTTCTGACTTTGTTCCGGTGATTTGCATAGAAGAGGCAGGCGCACGTTTCCGACGTCACTTCAGGATTACAAAATGTAAAGTGTTCACCATAATTCGTAGTTTTGAGATCATGTCCACCTCGATTCATAAACATAGTTTTTGCGCTTAAAAGGTATTGAAAGTGCTGACCAATTATCTGTTCTTTAAATTGTTCAATAAATTGGTACATTTTCTCATGAAATTTCATTTTTTTAATTTTGTTTTCTTGTAGGTCCTTACACATCTAGTCTCAACTTTAAAATTGTGTATAAAAATTATTTTATTGTTTTGGAGCTACTTTTAAAAAATGTAAAAATAATATATGCATTGTTAAGAGCACAAAGGTGTCTTACGGTGTGTTTCACAATAGAGAAACTGGTTTCCTTTAAACCTGTTTAATGACGGACAGCCCATTTCCTCGATATTAATGAGCTGACGACTCCTAAAAAACGTCTGTAGAAATCGTTTCTTTTCCACACCTTTACAAAAAATTTGTTTTCCGCTTGTAATTGTCCTTAGATACTTTCGAGTTTGTGGAAAACTGTTTTCTCCATCGATCCAAAAAATTTTGTGATGTGGCTAACCAAATTGCAGTCTTTCGAGATATTGTATTTAGCAAAGTAAAATCATATGGTGGTTCTATAAAATAACTATTATTCAAGTTTGGATCTTTTTCGAATACAATTTCAATTTCCTTTAGAATAAAGTTATTAATATTATCAAAGAAACCTTGAACATCAATCGAAGCAGTATCTTTCAACATTTTTCTAATGTTAAACAACTCGTTGTACTAGTCCTTTTAATGGGTTATATTCAACTAAACGGTCATGTATGAGGAGACAGTACGCTTGGGTATTTTCATGACTTGGTGTCTTCAGTTCTATTGAAACTCTCACATCAATAGGACCAGTTTTTACTGATTCGTTTTGATATGAAAGATCAACCACAATAAAAGGGGCCTTCAATTTAAATTCATTTGGGGTCAAAAATGGTTGTGACTCACGATTATAGTAACTAGACTGAAATCTTGTATACATTTCATATAGGTGAGCATACTGATTCTTACTAAAATCAACATTCAGAGTTTCAAGTTTGATAATTTATTTGTGATAAGGTCTCCATTTAGTGTAAATCCAATTATGGCAAATCTTGGTTTTTCGCGGTTAGCCGACAATTTCACATTCCAGCTGTGTTGACTCCCACACCCCAACTTTGGGTTAACATATGAATACCAACTCCGGAATGCGATTGGTTGGCTTACACCAATTTTAATAATATCATACATCTTAAGTTTTGCAAAATCGCTCGGGTTGCATGGGGAATTTTCCAGAATATATTCGTCATTTCCAGCTTAAAATATTGTTCATTTCTGGTTTGTTCAAACACATCACCAAGATTCTTAGTTCGCATCAACACTAGTTCATGTTTACATTTTAACAAAACTTTTTTTTATAAACCTCAGCAAATCTCAACAAAATTTTAATGGTAGAGAAAAGTTGAAGTGGGGTCCCGTAGAAATTTCGTCTCCACTGCTCCATCCAGAATTTAATAGATTTTGACTTTGACGATTATCCAGAGATATATAATTTTTTAGGGTAGTACTCATATTGACATGGACTTGACACGTTGGACACGTTGTATTTAGTTGTTACCTAGCAGTATTTTGGTGGTTACTTTCTGTTAAGTCTTGTTTTTGGATGGTTACCTTGTGTATAGTACCTGTAAAGTACTTGGTTTTGGATGATTACTTTTGGTATAGTATCTGTAAAGTACTTGGTCTTAGATGGTAACTAACTGTTAACAATTGTTATGCGTTGTTATAGTCTCTTATTAAGAATTATCAAAGCCTACAAACCAACTTACTGTGAACTATAATTACCTGACCATCATTAAAGTCACATGCCCAAGACCTAAGGGGCAGGACGTCTGATAAGATCATACATCTCAAGACCATTGATAAGGGATGAAGTTACGACCGTGCAACAACTCGCAAGTAGCCGACGTACCTCATTGAACAAAATACTTTCCCTTCATTCGTACTTGTAGTTTTAATTACAGTCAGAAAGAAATTTTGTAGGATCATTTAATATTATTTTATTTATTTTATTATTGTAAACAAATTCATTTAATTCATAATTAAATATATATTATTTATATTTTTATATAATAAATTTTCTGACTCCTCCCTCTGTAAGAAATATATGGGTTGTTAACTTTCGTTCCAAACGCATATTTTCGCTTGGTTCCCATAGATAGATGTAAAATAATTCTCACAATTTAATGTTTCTCAGAGGTTGGATTATTTTGAAAGCATTCATTTGTTCAGTCAGAAACAAAATTAAAAAAAAAATTAAATATTTATAATATATATGTGGGAATAGGTCTGGCATCCTTGTCAACCGAACCCACCACAGATGAACAGCACTACTAATTATTGGCGTGGTGAAAAAGGAAGTCTTGTACGAGCACTTAGAACGAGAGAGACGAAAGACGTGAAACATATACGAAGTAAAAGAACGACGCGAGTAATAATTTAAAACGCTGTTAAAATCCCTATTAAATACCTAAAACTATATTCAGAACTACTTATCACTATTCCTTTTAAATAAAACTATAAACATATTATAATAAAATTACAATTAGTGGGACTTTTCATTTAAAACAGAAAAACCAATCCCACAAATATGGGGGCTCAACCTACGTGAAAAGTGAAAAGTAAAACGACGAAAAGTGTGCTTAAGGAAAGACTTAGAACGACGAAAACTGTGGAAAACGAGGAAAAACTTAAAAAACGACGTACGAGTGTGTGAAAACGACGCTACAACCACCACTGTGATCTGCCATATACATATATAACGACGCGTATATGTATATAAGCGAAGGGTAGAGAACGCGAGTGAGAACGACGAATACGAGTGTAAAGAAGAGCAACGAGTACGAGCGAACATTTCCAAGAACTGTATCTGCAAACATGTCAAGTCTAGCTGATTTTGAGTCCGTTTTACAGGCGCTAAAATCGGAAAAAAAGAAAAATGTTGACCTGCTGCACAAGTTTGTCTACGAAAATGACGGCGATCGGCATAACCGAAAGCGACTAAGGGGTTTCGACGGGTTTGACTTTTTTGAAACTGATGAGCTTTTTAACCAGAAGGTGTCTTACGTTGCGCAAAATTTGTCAAACAGCGACCTTGCCATAATTTGCAACATTTTGGGCTTGCAACATGACAAAAGTGATCTCATGCTACACATTTTCCGCAATTTGCGCGCAGGAAAACTGCTGGAAGATGCAGATGAAGAGGACTCCGAAGATGATGAAGTAGACGAACGAGAAGAGAATGACGAAGATAATGACGAGAAAAGTTCTATCGGTGACGACGACGAGTTTCGCTCTGTGCGAAGCAATACTGAGAAGCAGAAAAAACTGAACAAGTAACGGGCTGGCACAGTGGCGTCCAACAATAACGATTCCGCCTCAGTACAAAGTTTCGCTGTGAATTCGCCGCGTTTTTCTGTAAACTTCCGCGATGTAGAAGACTCTATTCGGCCGTTCAGTGGAGATGACACCCTTGCAGTTGAGGTTTGGATTTCCGATTTCGAGGACATGGCTTCCATTATGTATTGGGATGACCTTCAAAAACTCATCTTCGCGAAACGTTCTCTAAAAGGTCTCGCTAAAGTCTTTATTATGAGTGAGCGTGGTATCACAAATTGGCAAATGTTAAAAAACGCGTTGATCAAAGAGTTCAAGGCCGAAGTAAATAGCGCTCAATTACATAAGATGCTATCCGAAAGAAAAATCAAAAACAATGAAAGTGTTCAAGAATATCTTCTCAAAATGAAAGAAATTGCTTCTCGTGGCAGTGTAGACAACTGTGCACTCATGCAATATGTAATGGATGGCATCAATGACTTAAGTGTAAACAAATCGATTTTGTACAATGCCAAAAACTTGAAGGAGTTCAAGGAAAAATTGAAGTGCTACGAGAAAATTCGCGAAAAATCCGGAAAGCCTAAAATTTACGAAGACAAGTCAAAATACCCGATAGGTAAAGAAAGTGCGGGTCATAAGGAAGTGTCAGTGCAAAGAAAGGTGCATTGCTTCAACTGTGGTGCCGGTGGCCATACATCAAATCAGTGCCCCAATCGAAACAGTGGTCGAAAGTGCTTTAACTGCAACAATTTTGGACACATATCGAAAGACTGCCCCACAGGCAAAATAGAAACGGTTGAAACTCCGAAAAATACGCGCAAAGTATGCGATGACAAACTTTCGATGTGTAAAGAGATCTATATGAAGAGCAACAAGTACACAGCCCTTATTGACACAGGCAGCAAATACAATATTGTAAGTGAAACAACGTACCTAAGCCTGAACAAGCCAAAACTGAGTGCTGTGAACATTTTCCTTGTCGGTTTCGGGAACAACAACCGTGTAAAACCATTCGGTTCTTTTACAGAAGAATTCGAAGTTGACGATCAAGTGTTTGAAGAAAATTTTCTTGTTGTCTCATCTGACTTTCTAGACGTGCAAGTTGTGTTAGGTGCAGAATTTTGTAACAACGCTGAAATAATAATAAATCGTGACGGAATAAAAATACAAAGCCAGGAAAAGCATGCCGAAACTGAATTAGGTGCGCTAATGAAAATCAACGTCGAAAGTGCCGAAAATTTAAACATAAACATTGACGAGAGTGCAACAACTGAGGCAAAACGCGAAGTTGACGATCTGATTAAGAACTATAAACCGACGAGTACAAAAACAACAAACGTTTCAATGCGTATCGTTTTCGCGCCCGCGTAGATTCGCGTTTTCCGAGCGGTGTATTATAGACGATCAAATCGAACAATGGCTCAAGGACGGAATCATCGAGCATTCTGAGTCCGAGTACAGCAGTGCGGTCGTCCTGGTAAAGAAACGCGACAACACACCTCGACTCTGCATTGACTATAGAAGAATTAACAAGCACGAAACAGAACTTCATACAGATGCTTCGATTGATGGTTTTGGGGCAGTCTTACTCCAAAAATCTCCTAAGGATAACCAGGTTCATCCAGTGTACTACATGAGTAAGAAAACTACAGACGCAGAAAGAAAGTTTTCTAGCTACGAGTTGGAGATCCTGGCAGTGGTAGAAGCTTTCCGAAAATTCCGAATATACCTGTTGGGCATGCATTTCAAGCTGATCAGCGATTGCAATGCTTTCACGAAGACGATTGAGAAAGGAGAAGTCTGCACCAGAGTCGCACGTTGGATTCTCGAACTTCAGGAGTTTGACTTTGAAGTCGAACACAGATCAGGCACTCGGATACGCCATGCTGATGCTCTAAGCCGTTACCCTGTAATGATGATCTCCGACGAAAGTTTGCACAGCAAATTGAAGTCTGTTCAATCGCAAGACGATGAATTAAAAGCCATAATTGACATCCTTGCTGAGAAATCTATCCACAACAATTTCTTTTTACGATCCGGTTTGCTGTACAAATTGCTGAACGACGACGAGCTTATAGTTGTACCACCGATCACCGATCGTGAAATCATTCGGCAGGCTCATGAAAAAGGACATTTTTCTGTAAAGAAAACCAAAGAGATCATCGGAAAGAAATATTACATTCCGAAACTGGAAGACAAGATCCAAAGACAGATTAAATGCTGCATTCCGTGTATCGTATCCAACCGTAAGCTTGGGAAAAAAGAAGGAGAGTTGCACCCATTGCCCAAGGAAGCGGAGCCACTTCACACCTTCCACATCGATTTTTTGGGTCCTCTGGAATCAACTCACAAGGCGTACAAGCACATTCTTGCTGTCATTGACGGATTCACCAAATTTTGTTGGCTATATCCTACGAAATCAACGTCCTCTAAGGACGTCATCACTAGACTAGAGGCTCAGAGCGCAATATTTGGAAATCTTGCTCAAATAATATCCGATCGAGGCACAGCGTTTACCTCAGACGAGTTCAAGAAGTATTGTGAAAACGAGGGCATTGAACTTCACGCAGTAACAACTGGAGTTCCGAGAGCAAACGGTCAAGTCGAACGCGTCAACGCCACAATTGTATCTGTACTGTTCAAACTGTCATTAGATGATCCCAGCAAGTGGTATAAGTTCGTGAACCAGGTACAGCAGACAATTAATTCGACGTACTGCAGAAGTACACACACAACTCCATTCTAACTTCTTGTAGGCATCAAGATGCGCACTAAAACAGACGTCCTGTTGAAGGAAATGATTGAGCAAGAGTTGATACAAATGTTTCAGGACAATCGAGACGAGATCCGCAAAGCTGCAAAGCAACAGATCCTGGCTATGCAGAATGAAAACAAGCACTCATACAACCTCAGACGTAGACCAGCAGCAACATACAAAGTTGGCGATATTGTCGCTATCAAACGCACGCAACTTGGTGGTGGACTTAAGTTAAAGCCTAAGTACTTGGGTCCCTACCGCGTTTCAAAAGTCAAGCCGAAGGACACTTATGATGTTGTAAAGGAATCGCTAACTACGGACGGACCAAGATACACTACCTCTTGCGCTGAATATATGAAGCCATGGATGAATATATCCTCCGAGGACGACGACGATACATTCGGGACGAATGTTTAGAAGGATGGCCGAGTTGTGGGAATAGGTCTGGCATCCTTGTCAGCCGAACCCACCACAGATGAACAGCACTACTAATTATTGGCGTGGTGAAAAAGGAAGTCTTGTACGAGCACTTAGAACGAGAGAGACGAAGACGAAAGACGTGAAACATATACGAAGTAAAAGAACGACGCGAGTAATAATTTAAAACGCTGTTAAAATCCCTATTAAATACCTAAAACTATATTCAGAACTACTTATCACTATTCCTTTTAAATAAAACTATAAACATATTATAATAAAATTACAATTAGTGGGACTTTTCATTTAAAACAGAAAAACCAATCCCACATATATTTGTAAATATTACGCCGGAGCGATTTTAATTACTTTCCCAATTATAGTTAGTTTGAAATCGTTTTTTGACATTCATATATTTTGTTCTTTCTAGGCATTTTATTGTATCTAATAACTATAGTTATATGGTGTAAGGCGAGGTATTGTAGTCAAGGATACACTTATTATGCCAACATAACATGAAAAAAGGAAATGTTTTATTTTTACAATATAATAGTTAAAGTGGATGATATTATTACATGTTCATAATATCTATCAACATGAATCGAAATTGTTTATCAAAACAGCTTCTAAGCAGCTTTTAGACAGTTTGTGAACAACTAATTATAACCGTTACTCGTAGAGTAAAAGGGTATACTAGATTCGTCGGAAAGTATGTAACAGGCAGAAGGAAGCGTTTCCGACCCCATAAAGTATATATATTCTTGATCAGGATCACTAGCCGAGTCGATCTAGCAATGTCCGTCTGTCCGTCTGACCGTCTGTTCGTCTGTCCGTCTGTCCGTATGAACGCTGAGATCTATAAGAGCTAAAATACTGGGATTAACCATGAAGGTTCCTGAGATTCCTGAGCAGCGCAAGTTTGTTTCAGCAGAGTGCCACGCCCACTCTAACGCCCACAAGCCACCCAAAACTGTGGCTCCTACAGTTTTGATGCTAGAATAAAGATTTTAACTGAAATGTATTGTTCTCATCAATACCTATCAATTGACCCACAAATAAAAAAATTATCATCCAAAACCAAGTACTTTACAGCTACTATACACAAAGTACCCATCCAAAAACAAGACTTAACAGAAAGTAACCATCAAAATACTGCAATACTGTAACAACTAAATTCAACGTATCCAACGTGTCAAGTCCATGTCAATATGAGTACTACCCTAAAAAATTATATATCTCTGGATAATCGTCAAAGTCAAAATCTATTAAATTCTGGATGGAGCAGTGGAGACGAAATTTCTACGGGACCCCACTTCAACTTTTCTCTACCATTAAAATTTTGTTGAGATTTGCTGAGGTTTATAAAAAAAGTTTTGTTAAAATTACATTTTAACTAGTGTTGATGCTATCTAAGAATCTTGGTGATGTGTTTGAACAAACCAGAAGTAAACAATCTTTTAAGCTGGAAATGACGAAAAAAATCTGGAAAATTCATCATGTAACTCCGAGCGATTTTGCAAAAATTAAGATGTATGATATTATTAAAATTGGTGTAAGCCTACCAATCGCATTCCGGTGTTGGTATTCATATGTTAGCCCCAAGTTGGGGTGTGGGAGTCAACACAGCTGGAATGTGAAATTGTCGGCTAACCGCGAAAAACCAAGATTTGCCATAATTGGATTTACACTAAATGGAGAACTTATCACAAATAACTTATCAAACTTGAAACTCTGAATGCTGATTTTAGTAAGTATCAGTATGCTCACCTATATGAAATGTATACAAGATTTCAATCTAGTTACTATAATCGTGAGTCACAACCATTTTTGACCCCAAATGAATTTAAATTGAAGGCCCCTTTTATTGTGGTTGATCTTTCATATCAAAACGAATCAGTAAAAACTGGTCCTATTGATGTGAGAGTTTCAATAGAACTGAAGACACCAAGTCATGAAAATACCCAAGCGTACTGTCTCCTCATACATGACCGTTTAGTTGAATATAACCCATTAAAAGGACTAGTACAACGAGTTGTTTAACATTAGAAAAATGTTGAAAGATACTGCTTCGATTGATGTTCAAGGTTTCTTTGATAATATTAATAACTTTATTCTAAAGGAAATTGAAATTGTATTCGAAAAAGATCCAAACTTGAATAATAGTTATTTTATAGAACCACCATATGATTTTACTTTGCTAAATACAATATCTCGAAAGACTGCAATTTGGTTAGCCACATCACAAAATTTTTTGGATCGATGGAGAAAACAGTTTTCCACAAACTCGAAAGTATCTAAGGACAATTACAAGCGGAAAACAAATTTTTTGTAAAGGTGTGGAAAAGAAACGATTTCTACAGACGTTTTTTAGGAGTCGTCAGCTCATTAATATCGAGGAAATGGGCTGTCCGTCATTAAACAGGTTTAAAGGAAACCAGTTTCTCTATTGTGAAACACACCGTAAGACACCTTTGTGCTCTTAACAATGCATATATTATTTTTACATTTTTTAAAAGTAGCTCCAAAACAATAAAATAATTTTTATACACAATTTTAAAGTTGAGACTAGATGTGTAAGGACCTACAAGAAAACAAAATTAAAAAAATGAAATTTCATGAGAAAATGTACCAATTTATTGAACAATTTAAAGAACAGATAATTGGTCAGCACTTTCAATACCTTTTAAGCGCAAAAACTATGTTTATGAATCGAGGTGGACATGATCTCAAAACTACGAATTATGGTGAACACTTTACATTTTGTAATCCTGAAGTGACGTCGGAAACGTGCGCCTGCCTCTTCTATGCAAATCACCGGAACAAAGTCAGAAAATTAATTTCAATATATAATAAAACATGTTCGCAAAACAATATGCTACAAAATAAACTTGTGACTTTTTATTTTGAGTTACAATTACAGGTACGGAGAATGGAAAATATTTCCTTGACTAAGATATGTCGGGTACATGCGAGTTGTTGCGCGGTCGTGATTTCAACCCCTATTATGGGACGTGTTAGAGCTAGCAGTCAGCCGTGAGGTCGTTGGCGTGGGGTCCATGATCTTGTCAATGAGCGTGCACCTTCAGGCTTGTGCATGTGTCCCTTTTATTGCGCTCGTCAATGCGCGTGCGCCTTCAGGCTTGTGCATGTTCCCCTTTTATTGCGGTCAGGTAATGGACAAGTGCGCATGTTCGGGTAGCTCTTGCTTGAATCCCTTTTATGACATGTTTATGACCCATTTGTGGAAAGGAGAGAATCTTAGACAATTTACCAGTTAAACATTCTGGGACAAAAAAAATGTTTGCTTGAAAATATTACACATCTGAGAATCATTAACTTGTGAGATTTATTTTATTGGGATTCTTTTAGTTTCTTAATAAGTTTTACAATCATAGGAAACGTTATTCCCCAACGTGATCGGACATGTCCCTCTAAGGCAACCATCTTCAGATGTTTTGGGGTTGCGAACTTTCTCACGTGCACAGCAACACCTACTGAATATTAATTGCTGATAATGAGGAAAAGGATCAATGATCAATATTGTCACAAGGGGATGTCGGGAAAATGTGCGACCTTTCTCCCGTGTACAGCAACACCTGTTTAATATTAATTGCTGATAATGAGGGAAAAAGGTCACGTGATCAGTATTGTCACATGGTGGTGTGGGGATGGGGGCATTTCAGTATACTCTTTATGGATATGATCGTCACATTTTTATGACTTCAAAGCCCATTAAAATCAGTTAATTGATTGGATTATACTAATTGTCCCAGAATCCGCATACATTAATGAGGAGGCGGGGGCCTTTAATATGTTAATTAGTGAGAGGCGGGGGTCATTAATATGCTAATTAGTAAGGGGGCGGGGGCCATTAAAATGCAAATTGTCCCAGAAGCTGTCTTTCCCTACTACTATTGTGTGCTCCTAGATATGGTATTATGCGAGTTAGAAGGCATTTTTCAAACAACTTAGACAGACACGATAATAAACTAATTGGTCTGTAGGATGACGGCATTGTGTAGTCTTGTCCGGGCTTCGGTATCATAATGATAATAGTTTTAAACTAATTGGTCTGTAGGATGACGGCATTGTGTAGTCTTGTCCGGGCTTCGGTATCATAATGATAATAGTTTTTTCCATTTTTTTCGGATAGTAGCCGAGAGTTATGATCACATTGAAGAGTACAAATAACCTCAATGGCAGAGTTTGGAAGTTCAATTAACATTTTCTGGGTTCTTTGGTCACCGCCAGGGGCCTTTTTCGGTTTCAGTTCCCCAATGACTTTCGCGATCGCCTTTGGCTGAAACAATGGTGGTAGGGAAATAGATTCAGATTCGATTTGTGAACAAGTGGCAGGGTTCGGCTGGAAGACGTTTCTGAGATGTAAAGCCAAAGTTTCGGCTCTATCTTCGTCGCTGCGGACCGAGCTGCCAGATGAATTTCTTATCGGAGTGACTGTTTCGATTGGAGAGCTCATATTTGGGTGAGCCCTCCACAGAGGATGTTTTGTACTCGTTGGCGAAAGCTTTTTAATGTACCGCAGCTGTGCATTTTCTGTTTCTTGCCTTAGAGCTCGAATTGGTGTGCGAGTGGCTTCCTTAAGACGTTGTTTTGACGACGGCGATCTTTTAGTTTGCCAGGCACGTCGCAGGCGCCTCTTTTCTAGGACTAGCCGTTCAATTTGCAGATTTGTTTGGAAGTGGTTGGCTTGCACGTCCCTGCCTTGTGATGTTGAAATGAGGGGTTAATTAAATGTGTAAGCTTACATACATTTTATATTTTAACAAGTTGGTTCTGTGCGACGACAGCCAGAGGGGGTGATCAGTAGTTTTTGTGCTTTGAAGAAGAGTTATTAGCACTGGCGCATGGTCTTACGACAGGTCCGAAAGCGCTGTGGCGCTTATTATATTGCGGGGAATGTTTTTTGTCACCGCAAAGTCTATTAGGTCTGGAACTTTCCTGGGGTCTGTTGGCCAGTATCTGGGGCTGCCAGGGGAAACATAGTCTAATTTGTTCTTCGGTTTTGTGATTGCATTGTATAATTGCCTTCCTTTTGGAGTCACAAGGCGTGATCCCCAGTGCGAGTGCTTGGCATTATAGCTATAAAGCGACTTCCAAGCAAGTTGTAGAAGTCCATGAATTGTCCTTCAGAAAATGTAAAGCGAGGCGGGCAGTAGACAGCGGCTATGGTGAGGTTTCCGTTGCCTTACTGCACTTTGATAGACGTGGTGAAAGTGGTGCTTGATGCATTCCCTGATTAGGATTCCGGTTCCGCCGTGGGCTTTACCATCTGGATGGTCTGTGCGGTAGAAAGTGTAGCCTCTTATTTGGAAGTTGTATTTGTTTGTGAGGTGCGTCTCTACCAGTAGCATAATGTCGATATGATTATCATTCAGGAACTTTGTTACTTCAAGGTTGTGCCATGAAACGCCATTTGCGTTCCACATTGTTATTCGTAGATTTGCCATCTGTTATTTGGACTGCTTAGCTGCAAGTAGCTGTAACACCATGTTCTGGTTTTGAACCAGTGTTTGCATGGTTGTTTTCATGAATGACGTGAATTCCATCATACTTTGTTGCATGGTGACCATCATAGATTCCAGAGTGCTTTGTGACTGTACTTGGATCTGCTGAGCGTTTCCTAGATTAGACTGGAGTGGGTTTTCCGTCCCTGATCGAAGGGCATCGGTGTATGAGAAGCCCTTCTGGGAATTTAGTTGACCAAATGAGGATCTTGCAGCCGTGCCGAAAAATATTTCCTGCGTCGTACGCGAGTAAGTGTACGCATTTTGGGTATTCTAATGATGCGTTGCTGTCACTTTTCGCATGCGGTCCTTCATCTCCTTGTAGATTGAACAGCCCCTGTAGTTTGCCGTTTGGTTACCTTGGCATTTAACGCAATTTTTCTTTTTGGGGTCTTCTTTGTTGGCAGGGCAGTTAGCCGAGTTGTGGAAGTCTCCACAAGCTACATAGACTGTTCGAAGTGAACAGTATGCCCTGGTGTGCCCATACTCCTGACAATTTGTGCATTGCACTGGGCCGTTCCTTCTATGTGGCTCTTCCTCGTTAATTCTTCGGTGCAATAAGTATTGCAGGTTACAAATGGGGTGCACTTCGTTTTCCTTCAAGGCTCTGCTGTCTGGCTCCAGCTCGACCCTGAAGAGTGGTTGCGGCTCTTTTTTTCCTGTTTATAATGTTACTGACGTTCTTTGCAGAAAACCCTTTTTCTTTAAGAGCATCGATAACTTCCTTGGCGATTACGTCGGGCTCGATTCCTTTTAGTACCACTTGCAGGCCCTTGCTGCTTTTAAGATGGTACGTGTAGTAGCTTTCCCTAGCTTCCTCCAGGTATTTGGATACTGCTCGGAAATGTTCTTCAGATTTGGTCTGAAGCTTGGTTTCATGGATATCCCCGGTCAGCGCAACAATTTTGTTGACCAGGGCGTTCGAGACTTTCTCCCTAATGTTAATTGGTGGAGGCTTAGGTTTCGGTTGGGTCTCCTGAGCCTGTTCTGGTTCATTTTCTGCTAGAAGCGCAAATCTATTGCTGTTGGAGCTCCCGAATAATTTATCTTCTATTTGGACACGGTTTATTTTTGACTTGTTACCTACCGCGGTATTGTGCGGGCTAAGCTTACGCTTGGTATGGATGTAACGATCTAGTCCGGTCTGAATGGCCGGACCCGCTTGCTGAATTTTGTTTTGGCTTTGATTTGTTCTCGTGGTTTCTGTTGCCGTTGTATTTAGAGCTGCGGTTGCAGTCGATTCCGATATAATAGCCGTAGCTGTGGTTGTTGTTGTTTTTTTTTTTGCCGTAGCTGTAGTTTTTCTTGACAAATTTAGTGCTGATGCAGAAGATTTACCGTTGCATGTTGTTGGTACGCCAGTGGTCGAGACTTCAGCTGTAGCAAATTAACAAAAAAAAAGAAAACCAACAACTAAATAATCAACAAATAGCATTCTCCTGCCAACAACTTATTGGCATACTTTGGAATTTTTCTTCACTCAGAAGTTTAAATAAAGGCGAAATAATACTATTACTCCACCGGGGACTATAATACATACTAACACATATTTGGTATTTTTCGCCCTCAAATTATTTCAAAGGCAAAAATAATACCAGCACTATGAAAAAAATACCAAACTCGATCCCAAAGGTTAAATACCATAATATTTTTTCTCTACCGGTGATATACGAACTCCTTCCTCACCGTTCCTAGTCCGTATTATTGGGTTTAATTCCGCAAAGTAACCAGGTCGGTACTTGCTCCAATTTATATTTCTCCGATTTGTCGACACCTCGTTCCACTGTTCCAGAAGTGGGCCAAGTTTCCTATTTATTCGACATAAACAAGGGCGAGCAGACTCTGACCCAAAAAAGGTCAATTTTTTAAATGTCCGTTGGAAGTGATAACAACAAGTTGTCTATTCTACATGCAATAGTCCCAGGCATATCCGTAGATCCGCCCACACCCGAACTAACCGCTAAGTCCTCGGCGCCCCGAAAAAGGGGCACCCGTGCAAGCGTCAAAATGGCACTACCAGCTTCCCGAATTGCTCTTAGCAAATTTATTGAGGTCTCAGATCGGCTGAGTGAATTTGAATACAGGACAAACACTCGCCGGTCCCTCTTACTCTTTCCATGCTTAACATTCACCGCGAAGAAATAGGTGCGTTATGGGACCGCATCAAGGCAGAGTACGACGAATGCACCAGGTGCATAGCAAACCAATTCTCAAAACTAAGTACGGCTACTGATATTCCGTTTACGTTAGATGTGGGGCTCAGATCGCGGATATGATAGCTTAAGCTCCCCAAGTTCAAGCTGTTCCTACCCAGACCTACATTTCCTCTGGCTGTCGGCTGCCTCCGTGCGATACCGAAGTTTTCACCGGAGGTTATCTACAGTGGCCGACCTTTAGGGATCTGTTTACGGCCATATATATAAACAATCCAAGGCTGACGCCAGTCGAAAAACTGTTTCACCTGAATGCCAAAACAAGTGGCGATGCACACACGATAGTGTCGAACTCCCCCCTTACTAACGGTGGCTTACGCTCAGCTTGGGCTAACCTAAATGAGCGTTTCGAAAACAAGCGGTTGTTAGTAAATAGCCAATTAAAAATACTTTTCGGTGTGCAGTCCGTTAAGCAGGAATCTGGGTCAGCTATCCGAGAACTTCAACGCACTATCCAGGGTTGCCTCACGGCTTTAGAAATGTCCGGAATTGAAACCGAAAATTGGGATTGTCTCGTAGTGTACATGTGCTCCTCCAAACTTCCGAAGCTCACGCTATCCTTGTGGGAACAGTCCCTGCACAACAAGGCCGAGATTCCGACGTGGCAGGAGCTGAACGCCTTCCTTACGGAGCGACACCGGACCTTAGAAGCCATAGACGACGTACGGCCGTCAGGCTTGAGTCAATCTCTGCCAAAAACCTCCGCCCCCACTGCAGCGCCTCGAAGAATAAATTCTTACGAGACAAGGGTAGCACCCAAGCCCAAAGAATGTGACCCTTGTAAGAAGGAAAACCATCCTGTCCGCACATGTGCACGATTTCTCCAGATGACGGTCGACGTATATAAAGAGAAAGCAGCTGTGTCTGAACTGCTTCGCACGAGGGCATCAGCTGCGTGATTGTGAAAGCACTCATAGTTGCTTTACGTGCCGCGGCCGCCATCACACCTTACTACACAGAGGCAACTCCTCTCAATCGCGTTCGAATCCCTCCCCAAGACCCAGATCAAGACCAAGTACACCAGTTGCCACCGCTTCCCGGTCCACGGACTCTACAGTCCAAAATTACTTCGCGACGGGGTATAGATCCGTCTTGCTGGGCACCGCCATAATTGACAAATGTCACCTGGGGTCGAATTTTAAAGCTCGTGCCTTGATAGATTCAGGATCAGAGGCAACCTTTGTTTCTGAGCGGCTTTTCAAACTAATTAAGTTGCCTCACCAGGTAATCCGAGCCCAAGTATCAGGCTTAAACCAGACATTATCCGCTGAATCCAAAAAGCTCTGTCAGTTTACCATCCGTTCTCCGACCAGGCCTGGCTTGCAAATAAACACGACGGCCTATGTTCTTCCTCAATTAGCTGGAAACCTTCCATCTTGTCCGATTCCGCAATAGTTTCTACGGGATCTTCCCGAACTGCCACGAGCGGATCCAAAGTTCTACGAGAGCGCACAGATAGATATTTTGGTCGGGGCCGACGTACTGCCATCCATTCTCCTAAGCGGCACCCGACCGAACATTTGTGGCTCTCTCCTCGGTCAAGAAACCATTTTCGGGTGGATCCTAACAGGTCCCGTTCCTGCTCCAAGGGAAAATCAGATTTCCGTTTTTTCCACGAGAATCTCCCACACCATCTCTCTCATCTTCTCACCAACTTTTGGGGGGTGGAGGATCTGCCAGTAAAAAATCTTACGATTTGTCGTGCGAGGAAAATGTTCTCCGGACGACTACGAGAGACGATAACGGCAGGTATGTCGTAAGTCTTCCGTTTCGTGATCCCGAAAACGTGAAATCCGACCTCGGTCACTCCAGACCCTCAGCGTTGTCGCAGTTCCTAAGAACCGAGCAACGCCTAAGCTCAAAACCAAATACGACTCCGTGATTCAAGAGTATCTCGACCTCCATCACATGAAAGAAGTCCGTCCTACTCACAAGTCTGCCAGTTATTACCTTCCGCATCATGCCGTGCTCAAGCCGAAAAGTACAACCACCAAGCTACGTGTGGTTTTCAATGCCTCCAGCCCTTCAGAGAATGGGGTCAGTTAAAATGATATCCTTCATTCTGGCCCAGTCTTACAGTCCGATCTCACTATCCAGATCCTGAAGTGGCGATATTTCCGATACGTCTACAGTGCCGATATCGAGAAAATGTATCGGCAGATATGGGTAGATCCGAAGCATTCCCCGTTCCAGCGCATCTTATTCCGCAACAGCGAGGGGCACATTCGAGATTTCGAATTATAGACAGTAACTTTTGGAGTTAATTGCGCGCCATTCCTGGCCATTCGAGTATTGCAACAACTGGCACCTGACGTGCAGCTCAGCCATCCAAGAGCGAGCAACGTCATTCGAAATCATATGTATGTAGACGATGTCCTTTCGGGAGCTGACTACGCGAGGACGCTAAGCTCATTGTGCGCGAGCTACAAAGTGCTCTAGATTCCGCGGGCTTTCCATTAAGAAAATGGACCTCAAACCACAAAGATATATTAGCCCATATCCAAAGCGATCATCTTCTGACAACAGACTTCCTCGAAATCGACACTGAGAGCACAGCCAAAACTCTCGGCGTACGCTGGAAGGCGACGTCCGAAGAGTTCTTTTTCGTCCCACCAGATTTAGAAATGGAAATCTCCCCCACAAAGCGCCAAGTCCTTTCCCAAATTGCCAAGCTGTTTGATCCAGCAGGCTGGCTCGCTTCATTTGTTGTGTGTGCAAAAATCTTTATGCAAGAGATATGGCTTCAGGATCTAAGTTGGGACGATAAACTTCCAATTGAGCTGTGCCAAAGGTGGAACAGCTTTCTCCAGAGCTATTCGGTCCTAGACCAGGTCAGAATACCCAGATGGGTTTCCTTCCGTCCAGAGTTCCGCGTAGAGCATCACAGATTCTGTGACGCCTCGTAAAAGGCATACGGTGCTGCGATCTATGTGCGCGTAGAGGTGGGCCATAAGACGATGGTGTTCTTGCTCACGGCCAAGACGCGTGTGGCGCCAGTCAAAACGGTGTCCCTTCCCAGGCTGGAGTTATGTGGGGCTCTCCTTTTGTCCGAGATGGCCGAAGCCATTCTTCCTAATATGCCGAGGCTGACCTCAAAACTCCATTGTTGGACCGATTTCATGATTGTGCTAGCATGGTTAGCCAAACCAGCGTGCCATTGGACAACGTTCGTTGCCAACAGGGTGACGAAGATCACCGATTCCACAGAGGCAGCGAATTGGTCACACGTTCAATCCGAACATAATCCAGCTGATTTGGCTAGTCGAGGAGTTCCCCTCCAAGAGCTGGTGGATAACCCGCTTTGGTGGCATGGACCCACTTGGCTGCAACGTCCACGCGATCTTTGGCTCAGCCAGGGAACCGACCTGCCGGTGACCGAGATCGAAAAGCGTGCCGTCAAAGCCCATGTGGCGTCTATGCCGACAGAAGTTTTCCTAGATCGCTTTTCCAAATTAGATAAAGCATTGCGGGTCCTCGCGTATGTCCACCGATTTGTCCAGCGATGTCGAAGACAATCACCGCTTTCCGGGGTCCGGCTAGAGGCCCAGGACCTTGCCGCCGCGGAACAGCTCATGACAATTTGCACTCAGCGCAGGTATTTTTCTGAAGAATACCGCTGCTTGAGTCAGAAACGTCCTGTGCCCGCGGCGAGTTCGATTCTCTCCCTGAACCCCTTTCTAGATAAGAAAGGGGTAATCAGGGCATGCGGCCGCGTAACGGCCTCCGACAGTTTGCGGTATGGCACTCTCGCGGCTTCTGGTCAAATTCACGCATCTCATTACGTTACATGGTGTCAACCAGTTAGTGGTGCGTCTCACTCGGTCCAGATACTGGGTTCCGGGAATAAAGTACTTGGTGAAAGCAGTGGTTAACTCCTGCAAGCATGGTTAGCATGGATGGACTACGCCTGCCCGTTTGATATAAAAAATTATACCGGAAGAGCTTGTCTCATTACGGAAGGGTATGTGTTGGTTTTGTTTGTTTGTTTGTTTTTCTACAAAGGCCATCCATCTAGAGCCTACATCCGACTTAACGACTGAAAAATTTCTTGCCGCTTTCGCTCGTTTCGTATCTAGAAGAGGGTGTCCTCGCCAAGTACAGTCCGACAATGGAAAGACCTTCGTCGCCCCTTCCACCGTGCTTTCCCGAGACTTCTTGCAAGCCGTTAAGGAGTCTGTGACCGATGCGTATAGTCATCAGCAGCTCACCTGCAATTCATTCCTCCTGGGGCACCCCATATGGGAGGCCTATGGGACGCTGGTGTCAAGAGCTTCAAGACCTTGTTTTACAAGTTTACCGCTACACGGAAGTACACCTTTGAAGAGCTATCCACCCTCCTAGCGAGAATCGAAGCTTGTCTGAATTCCAGACCGCTATCTCCAATGTCCGAGGATCCAACTGATCTCTTAGCGTTGACACCAGGGCACTTTCTAGTTGGTGGACCTCTTCTATCCGTAGTGGAACATGAAGTAAAGGGCGAATCCAAGTCCATTCTAAACCGGTGGCAGCACTTAAAGTCTCTCCATCAACAATTCCGCACTCGATGGAATGATGAGTACCTTAAGGAGCTCCACAAGCGCAACAAGTGGCAAGTTCCCACAGAAAATCTGCGCGTCGGCGACATGGTGGTCTTTAAGGATGACAATTTGCCCTCATATGAGTGGCGACTTGGAAGAATAGATTCCGTTTTTCTGGGAACCGATGGCAATGTCCGCGTAGTCGACATTCGTACGGCACGCGGCATAGTCAAACGTCCAGTGACCAAGGTGGTTCTTTTTCCAAGAGAGTCGTCCAAGAGAGTCGTCCTAGTAACCACCCGCGATTCTTATACACCTTAGTCCGTACCCATTATCCACGTCATTGTTAATCAGCCCTGTTTGTTTTTTCCTTATCCACACTCTAACCAGGAAAATGGCTCCCCGTCCACGTAGCGCTCAGGCATTGGATAGCAGACGCACGAGAGGTATTCAATCCTACCGATGCCGAGTCTGCCGCGGAATCCATCCTCTTCGGAAGTGTCAGAGGTTCCTAAAGCTGAGCGCAGAGAAGCGGCTTCACTGGAAGTTGTCGTAGCAGTGACCGGTGCAGAACGTGCGACCGGACCATCACACGCTGCTCCACATGCACGAACATGTTTCCCGGAAAAAGTCCAGCTCTCAGCAACAGCCCGCTTCTCCGCAGCGTCTGTGCATCTGCACAGCGATGATTCGGTCGAAGGTCGAAGAGGAAATCAAGCTGGAGAGGAAATCCGCGCGCTCAGTGAGAGCGTAATAAAGAAGTTTAGGGAGCTACCGCTCGTGGATGGGCGATTCCATCGTCCAGCACCCATTTCCCTGATCCTGGGTGCGGACGTCTACCCGATGGTGATACAGCCGGGCTTCCACATGATCGATGAGGGACTGCCAGAAGCCCAGAAGACGATGTTCGGGTGGATCCTCTCCGGCGCCTGTACGCAGGCTTAATGCATAGGCGACTGGCCGGGGTTCCGTCTCCGCTGCGCTTTGGAGTTCTGAACTGAACTTAGACTTAAGTAGTTCGATTTTGGCACTCATACTGAATAAACCGCGGTCGCACCCCCGCCTAATGTACGAAGTGAACTGCCGCACCAGCAGCCAGCCACCGAAGCCCAACGCAGCAGTTCCCGCCGACGCCGCCAATTCCCGCCGACGCCTCCCACGCCATTCTACCAGCGCCTAGGGTACCCCGCTACCCACCGACGTACACTCATAAGCAGCCCGAACCTGTGGCGCCCACAATTTTCATATATGATGGACGAATGATGGAAGAATGAAGCAAATGAGTTAAAATATTAGTTTTTAATACCGGGATAGAAGTTGAAGTGCAATTTATATGGTAAAGGTTGTTATAATTATTACATAGAACGCGAAAGGGCTCGTCCAGACAAAAATTTGATGTACATTGTGGCAAGTTTAGGGGATAATAATTTCGTGTTAGTCTAGTCTAGGACATTGAAAGTTAGGCGGCTTACAAGTTCTACAGAATATCACCTCTAATAAGATTTTGCATAAAAATAGTACCAAGCATTGTTCTACGATTTACAAGTGTAGGTAAATTAAGCAATAGTAATCTACTCTGATAGGAAGGTAGCCTTACGTTTTGATCCCAGTTCAAACTACGAAGGGCAAAAAGAAGAAATTTTTTTTGTACTGACTCAATACGGTCAATGTGCACTTGATATTTTGGACTCCAAACCGAAGAACAATATTCCAAAATAGGACGGACAAGGGAGGTAAATAATAATTTGGTTGTATAAGGGTCATCAAATTCTTTTGACCAACGCTTTATAAACCCAAGAACACTCATGGCCTTGTTGACAGTGGACATTATGTGGCAGTCAAATTTAAGTTTTGGGTCCAGAAGAACGCCCAAGTCATAAACGGAATATATACGGTCGAGTGACGTATTTTGAAGAGAGTAACTAACAAAAGTAGGAGTACCCCTATAAAAGTCATAACGTTGCATTTAAGGCAGTTCAAATTTAAAAGGTTATACTCACACCAACCCTGAGAACAATCAATATCTGACTGTAAGTTGAAACCCGACGCTATATCGTTATATGATAAACAAAGCTTAACATCATCAGCATACATAGTTGAAGCCCCAAGACTGAATGGTACCCAAAAAACACGGGAGTACTTTTGGGGTTTTTTCGCGACGAGCGTAGGTGTTTATTAGTACACTTTGAAACATGAACTGCCTAAGCCTAACTTAACTTAAGCGCTCCAGAGCAGAGCGGAGACTTAGGGGAGAGATGGAGAGGGAGAGCGGACGGCAGTGCGAGCGCGCGAGATGTAGACATCTGGATAAAACTGCCGCTCGACACTGCCTCCTGAAATTAAACGCCCTTTTGACGTGAACATTCTCCCCCCCCTTGCGAGGACACCCGTAGCAAGAACCTCAGGATAGTAGGCTCAGGAACACGTTGGAAGCGTAGATCGGTCGTCCGTATGTAGGAGAGTGTGGTGGTCCTTTCCATACTTGTGGCAGTGATGACCACTACGGCAGGAGTCCTTGGTATGATTGTGAGCCAAGCAATTGGAGCAGTACTTCTGGATATGTACTTCCTGGAGCCGATTCTGGGGGCTTAGCCGTAGAAAGTGGTGGCACTTCCGTAGAGGATGGATCTTTTGGCAGACTCGGCATTGGTAGGATTTAATACCTCGAGTACGTCTGCCATCCAAGGATGGGTATGGAACCCAATACTCGGATGGAGTATTCTTAGGAGGGACTTTTTGTACGGAAACTTGCGCTGAATAGGACGAAATGATGTGTGGAACTGAGGCGGTTACTGGCCTTGGAGGGTCGGATGGAATCGTCGGAGTAGTAGGGCCGCTGTTTCGATGCAGCAATGTGTGATGCCGATCTTGGCAAGTGAGACAGTTGTGAGCGCTTGTGCAATCCCGGAATTGATGGCTACTTGCAAAGCAATTGGAGCACAACTGCTTCCTTTGAATAAAGGCTAGGCGATCGTCTACCGTCATCTGTAGGAAGCGTGGACATATACGCACGGGGTGGTTCTTCTTGGAACACAGATCGCAGCCCTTGGGTATCGGAACTAACCTTGTGTTGAAGGAATTTATTTTTGGAAATTCTGCCACCCGATTTGTGTCTTTGGACTGGACGTGGTGGAAATTGGCAGATCGGAAGCTATCGACGGCCTCAAGAGTTCGATGGCGCTCTGTCAAATATGAATCAAGCTCAAGCCACGTAGGAATTTCGGCTTTATTTTGGATGGATTGCTCCCATAATGAGAGAGTGAGCTTTGGTAGTTTTGTCGAGCACATATAAACCAGGATAGGGTCCCAATTCTCAATATTAACACCGGAAAATTTTAAGGAAGTTAAGCAACCTTGAAAAGTGCGTTGAAGTTCCTTTAAGGCTGCTCCCGACTCCTGTGCTATGGATTGCACATTGAAAAGTGTTTTCAGGTGACTGTTCACCTGCAATCGCTTATTTTCGAAACGCTCAGTTAGGTTATTCCAGGCTGAGCGAAAGCCATCATTGGTGAGTGGGGATCTTGAAACTATGGAATGAGCTTCGCCATTTGTTTTTGAATTTAAGTGGAATAATTTTTCAACGGGCGTTAGACTCGGATTGTCTATGTATATTGCCGTGAAAAGGTCCCGGAAAGTCGGCCAGCGAAGATAGTCGCCAGAGAAAACCTCTGTGTCGATAGGAGGGAGCCGACAGCCATAAGACGTGGAATTTCGGGACGGAGTTACTGGAGCTTGAGGTATTCGGGAGGAGCCTTTTTGGATTTGTTCCATCAACTGCGCGGCAAATATTTCGTAAGTGGAGTACGTTTGGTAATACGTGGACTTTAGTATGGATTTTGTGTCTGCGGCGCTCTCGCCGGCAGATATAATGCTGTCGGAGCATATGTCGTATGCTGCCTTTACCGTTTGCCACAAGGAATTGAGGTGATCGCGACGGATGTTACAGGCGGATAACGTTGGTGTAGGAGCACCTGGAGCGTTCACAGTGGACCAGACAGTCAGCTGTGGCCATAAATCGGGTTAAAGCGGATTTTACTGATGTTGCCATGACGTTAAATAATTTAGAATTTTAATTCAGATGTAAGGAAACGGATTGGAATCAAATTGGAATTTAGGAACCAATTAAGATTGTAAATATATACGGTCACACTGTCGGATAGGCCATAAATATTTATTATATCGGATGGTCGGACTTATGTAAGGAATTACGGACTTTAATATTGTTTGTTTGAAAGGAACACTTTTTGTGAGCTATTGACCCACTGTGCACTGGCGATATACGTATGTATGCACACTGTACATATGTACATATGTGGGGTGCGAATAGCGGAATAACGTTGCGGGAATTGGAAAGACTTCGCTTATGTTTGTATGTCGGTGCGTTTGTTTGTCACCTGCACAACTAAATTGCAAACGATTTGCTGGAGTAAATTTGTGGATATTGTCACTTTGTTTTTAATTTTAGAAATAGTTTAGCCGTATTTGTAGGTCGAGAAAAGTAGTTGGAGTGGACTGTATTAGAAAAAAGTAGTTCGAGTGGACTGTATTAGATTGTTTTTGTAAATATACACATGCAGCTGGAACACAGTAAAAAATAAAGAGTGCAAATCTTAAGGACAATCTTTATGATCGGGAATTTTTTACTGTGGCTGAGTTATATTTTACACACAATTGGAATTGAAAATATATTTGAGAAATATTTTTGTTGAATAGTAGCACTGAAATATCTTCTGGAATTGTTTCAAGTGTACAATTGTGGGCAAAGGAAACTGGAATAATGTCGGGCACAAGTAACGGAATCGAAATACATATATTAAATGCCGTTGCGTCGGATTAATCACTTTTGGATTTAGACAATATATCATACAGAAAGTTAGTCGAAATAGGGTTCGAAAAACTGGCGTATGACCGGCAATTATAGTAAGTGGAACTTATCTGGAGCGGTTCAAGCCTGCTGGGACAAAATCAAAGAAAACTCCAGGAGAGGAAAATCCAAAGATTTTGAAATCCGGCTCGAAGGACCAAAATGTTGGGGCGATGCGGCTTGATCGTTGGAAATAGTTGAAGCCCCAAGACTGAATGGTACCCAAAAAACACGGGAGTACTTTTGGGGTTTTTTCGCGACGAGCGTAGGTGTTTATTAGTACACTTTGAAACATGAACTGCCTAAGCCTAACTTAACTTAAGCGCTCCAGAGCAGAGCGGAGACTTAGGGGAGAGATGGAGAGGGAGAGCGGACGGCAGTGCGAGCGCGCGAGATGTAGACATCTGCATAAAACTGCCGCTCGACACTGCCTCCTGAAATTAAACGCCCTTTTGACGTGAACAGTACACGAGAATGTTTTATGGTAGAGGGAAGATCGTTAATAAACAAAGTAAACAGCAAAGGACCCAAATGACTACCCTGAGGCACTCCAGATGTCACGTAGATCAATTTTGAAACAGCGTTCTTGAATATAACCCTCTGAGTCCTACCATTCAAATAACTTAAAATCCAAGTTAATAGATTACATGGAAACCCAAGCTGATTTAATTAGAATAATAGAAGGGAGTGGTTGACAGAGTCAAAGGCCTTACTAAAATCTGTATATATAACGTCAGTCTGCATTGTTTTCTTAAATCCATTTATTACAATAGATGACAATTCAAGAAGGTTGGTGGTGGTCGATCTTCGCTTAACAAAACCATGCTGACACGGTGATATTAGCGAGGAACATTAATGTTGCAAATGAGAAGTAATAATACATACGTTCAAATGCTTTAGGAATTGTCGGTATTTAGAAATACCTCTATAATTCTGGGCATCCGCCTTCGCACCTTTTTGTGAAGTGGAATGATAAAAGAGTCCTTCCAGATTGTAGGAAAAACTGATGATGAAATAGACAAATTAAAAAGTTACTCGTGGAGTAAAAGGGTGTACTAGATTCGTCGGAAAGTATGTAACAGGCAGAAGGAAGCGTTTCCGACCCCATAAAGTATATATATTCTTGATCAGGATCATTAGCCGAGTCGATCTAGCCATGTCCGTCTGTCCGGATGAACGCTGAGATCTCGGAATCTATAAGACCTAGGCTATTGGGATTTGGCAAGCAGATTCCTGAGCTTCTTACGCAGCACAAGTTTGTTTCAGCAGAGTGCCACGCCCACTCTAACGCCCACAAGCCGCCCAAAACTGTGGCTCCTCCAGTTTTGATGCTAGAATAAAAAGTTTAGCTGAAATGTATTTTTCTCATCAATACCTATCCATTGACCCAAAAAAAAGTTGGCCACGCCCACCAACCGCCCACAAACTTCAAAAAATCGTATAAATGAACGTCGATATCTCGGAAACTATCAAAGATAGAGAATTGGGATCTCAAATTTAGATTCCGTAGCCTTGTACGCAGCGCAAGTTTGTTACGTGAATATGCCACGCCCACAAAACGCCCAGACCTGTGGCGCCCACAATTTTCATGCTAGATAAAAAATGTTAACTAAAATGTATTGGTCTCGTCAGTACCTTCCGATTGATCCAAAAAAATGCTACGCCCACTCTAACGCCCATAACAATTAAATCTGTCTACCGCCGGTAGGTGGCGCATTTCAATCTCGCTTTGCTGCTTGCATATCTCCATTTCCCTTTTGTCCCTATAGCTGAGTAACGGGTATCTGATAGTCGAGGTACTCGACTATAGCGTTCTTCCTGGTTATACCCGTTACTCGTAGAGTAAAAGGGTATACTAGATTCGTCGGAAAGTATGTAACAGGCAGAAGGAAGCGTTTCCGACCCCATAAAGTATATATATTCTTGATCAGGATCACAAGCCGAGTCGATCTAGCCATGTCCGTCTGTCCGTATGAACGCTGAGATCTCGGAAACTATAAGAGCTACAATACTAGGATTAGGCATGCAGATTCCTGAGATTCCAGCGCAGCGCAAGTTTGTTTCAGAAGAGTGCCACGCCCACTCTAACGATCACAAACCGCCCAAAACTGGGGCTCCTACAGTTTTGATGCTAGAATAAAAATTTTAAGTGAAATGTATTGTTCTTATCAATACCTACCGGTTGATTTAAAAAAAAGTTCGCCACGCCCACTTTAACGCCCACAAACCGCCCACAAACTTTAAAAAATCGTAAGTATGAACGCGGATATCTCGAAAAATATCAAAGATAGAGGAACGGGATTTTAGATTTAGATTCCGTAGGCTTGAGCGCAGCGCAAGTTTGTTACGCGAATATGCCACGCCCACTCTAACGACCACAACGCTTAAATCTATCTACCGCCGGTAGGTGGCGCATTTGCTGCTGGCATATCTCCATTTTCCTTTGGTCCCTTTAGCTGAGTAACGGGTAACTGATAGTCGAGGTACTCGGTACCCATAGGAACAATCGGAAAATTGGTGGGAAAATATTATGAAACAAATTATAGCTTCGGTGTTTTTTGACATATTTTCTTATACTATTGGGAATATCATTTTTTGTATTTTTTAAAATTTCGAATTAAATTTAATAACTATAGCTGCAAGGGGTTACAAACTTCGGTTTGCCGAAGCTACCTTTCTTTCTTGTTTAGCTTGACTTTGCTCCCTGGTTTGTTTATACGAAAATAGTTTAAACTATTATTGTTTTGATAATAATTATAATAATTCTTAGTATATCGGCCTCGATAACTATTTGCTGTCAATTATTACTAGGTTTATTATACCCGTTACTCGTAGAGAAAAGGGTATACTAGATTTGTCGGAAAGTATGTAACAGGCAGAAGGAAGCGTTTCCGACCCCATAAAGTATTTATATTCTTGATCAGGATCACTAGCCTAGTCGATATAGCCACGTCCGTCTGTCCGTCTGTCCGTATGAACGCTGAGATCTCCGAAAATATAAAAGCTACAATACTGGGATTAGGCATGCAGATTCCTGAGATTCCTGTGCAGCGCAAGTTTGTTCCAGCAGAGTGCCACGCCCACTGTAACGCCCACAAACCGCCCCAAGCTGTGGCTTCTACAGTTTTCATGCTAGAATAAAAATTTTAACTGAAGTTTATTGTTCTCATCAATTCCTATCGACTGACCAAAAAAAAGTTTGCCACGCATACTAACCGCTCACAAATTTCAAAAAATCGTAAATTTGAACGCTGATATCTCGGAAACTATCAAAGGTAGAGAATTGGGATCTCAGATTTAGATTCCGTAGCCTTGTACGCAGCGCAAGTTTATTACGCGAATATGCCACGCCCACTCTAACGCCCACAAACCGACCAAGCCTGTGGCGCCCACAATTTTCATGCTATATACAAAATTTTAACTGAAATGTATTGGTCTCATCAATACCTATCGATTGATCCAAAAAAAGTTTGCCACGCCCACTCTAACGCGCACAAGGCTTAAATCTGCCTACCGCCCACATATCCATATATTGAGATCACGGTTAGGTGGCGCATTTCAATCTCGCTTTGCTGCTTGCATATCTCCATTTCCCCTTGGTCCCATTAGTTGAGTAACTTGTTTTTACTTTAATTTTATTGTGCACCACCAATATAAATATTTAATTCGAAATTCGGAAATGTTAAGGGAATGATAGTCCTAAGATTAGAAGTTAATATGTCAAAAAATTGTTTGCATTTACTCGACTCGTCTTGTGATGCTGATCAATAATATATATGGGCCTTTCTTTTACAACTGATCAGCTTTTTTTGGGTCAAATCTTTGATTTGCCTAGAACTTTTTTTACGTAAACTATTCGGTAATTAAGTAAGCATGTGTATCAGGCAGTGCACAAAAAAGTTATACTTTTTTGAAGCTTGCAAAAATACGTCAAATCTTAATAAGTTTTTCTGTTTTAAAAATCTATGTCTCACGCTGTAGTTATCCGATTGACTTCATTTTTTGTATTATGTCTTCTTAAACATCTTTTTTAAAAGAAAAATTAAATTTTTTTAAGACTTTTAACTTCCAATTTCTTATAAAAGAAAACAAACTAACTTAAGAAAGTGTAAGTCTTGCCCACACAAAAAAAGAAAATGTTTAATTTTAATATATGCGCCAGTTAAGCACACACTATCAGTATTTTTATAAGTTATTTTGAACTGTTGCTTACAAAACTTGTGATTTCTAACTTATATGAAATGTATTGGTCTCGTCAAAACCTATCGATTGATTAAAAACTCACTCTAACGCCCATAACGCTTAAATCTGTCTACCGCCGGTAGGTGGCGCATTTCAATCTCGCTTTGCTGCTTGCATATCTCCATATCCCTTTGGTCCTCTTAGCTGAGTAACGGGTATCTGATAGTCGAGGTACTCGACTATAGCGTTCTTCCTTGTTATATTTTAACCAGTTGGTTCTGTGCGACGTCAGCCTGAGGGGATGATCTGTGGTTTTTGTTCTTTGAAGAAGAGTTATTAGCACTGGCGAATGGTCTGACGACAGGTCCGAAAGCGCTTTATTTTCCTGAAACTTTTAACCCGTTACTCGTTGAGTAAAAGGGTTTACTAGATTTTTGATCAGCATTACTAGGCGAGTCGACCTAGCCATGTCCGTGTCTACCCGTCTGTCGGTTTCTACACAAACTATTCTCTCAGTTTTACAACTATAGCTGAAGTTATATAGAATCCGCGCGGAAATAAATGCGAAATCACGGTAGAACTTTTACGGGATATATTGTGACACTGCCTGCAGAAATTAATCGACCTTTTTGTGTGTTCTCCTTGCGGGGACATCCGTAGCAAGAAGCTCAGGATCGAAGGCAGTCAGTATGTAGAAGAGTATGGTGGTCCTTTCCTCACTTGTGGCAGTGATGACCACTGGGACAGGAGTCTGTGGGATGATTGTGGGCCAAAAAATTGGAGCAGTATTTATTGACATGAACTGCATGAAGCCTTTTCTGGGCGCTAAACCGCAGAAAACGGCTGCACTTCCGTAGAGGATGGATATCGGACTCAACATTGGTAGGACTTACTACCTCGGGTACGTCTGCCATCCAAGGCGGGGTATGGAACACAATATTTGGATGGATTATTGATAGGAGGGACTTTTTGTACGCGGTACAGATTGGTTAACTTGGAAGTATGTGCTCTGTAAACTTGCGCTGATTAGGACGAAATTGTGTGTGGAATTGAGGCGAATACTGGCCTTGGTTCGGATATAGGCTGAACGATCATTTAACGTCATTTGGAGGAAGCGTGTACACAAACGTACGAGGTGGTTCTTCCTTGCACACAGATCGCAGGCTTTGGTTATCGGCACTACCCTTGTATTAAAGAAATAGTATTAGCAGATCGGATGCTATCGACTGCCCGATGGTGCTCAGATAAAAAGCCAAGTAGGAATTTCGTCTTTATTTTGGATGGATTGTTCCCATAAAGAGAGCATAAGCTTTGGTAGCTTAATCAAGCACATATAGGTAAGGATAGGGTCCAAACTCTCAATATTAATACCGGAAAATTGTGAGAATGTTTAGCAACATTGAATGCTGCGTAGAAGTTCCTTTAAGGCTGCTCCAGACTCCTGGTCTATGGATTGCACATTGAAAAAAGTTTTCAAGTGGCTGTTCAACTGTATTCGCTTGATTTCGAAATGCTCAGCTGAGCGAAATCATCATTGGTGAGTGGATATTTCGAAAGCTTCGTCACTAGTCGGAAAGTATGTAACAGGTAGATGGAAGCGTTTTTAAACCTATAAGGTATATATATTCTTGTTCAGGATCACTAGCCAAGTCGATCTAGCCATGTCCGTCTGTCTGTCCGTCCGTATGAACGCTGAGATTTCGGAAACTATAAAAGCAAGAAAGTTGGCGTGCAGGTTCTTGCGGTTCTAAGACACCCCAAGATTGCATCAACAGGGTGCCACGCCCACTCAAACGTCCAAATACGCCCATATGTCAATGCCCTGGCTAACGCCCACATTTTTAAAGATTTCGTAAAAGTGAGATTTAAATTTGGTTTTGATGATCTATCTTCATGAATAAAATGTCGGATTTTCCAAGTTGATTGAACTGGGCAAATAAGAGAATGAAAATGCACCGGCCATTACAATTAAGATTGGCCAACGGCGAAGGTGACAGCGACGGTAGCAAGAGCAGCACCCAATTATAACGAAGAACGTCTGCAGAATCGACAACATAGGCAGAGTCAGGGGCAGCAATGGAGCGACGCGTAGTTATAAATACCAATTGTTAAACCTAAGTAAAGTAGGTCTTAATCCGACTTAGTAAATAAAAGTTAAATTTTTTATCAATATCAATGTAATCAATCTTTTATCTCATATATACATCTATTTACAGCAATTGTAGCTCCCATTGGAATAATAAAAAAAAAAATTTTTATTTAAAAACAAGGAAGAACGCTATAGTCGAGTACCTCGACTATCAGATACCCGTTACTCAGCTAAAGGGACCAAAGGGAAATGGAGATATGCAAGCAGCAAAGCGAGATTTAAGTGCGCCACCTACCGGCGGAAGACAGATTTAAGCATTGTGGGCGTTAGGGTAGGCGTGGCAAATTTTTTTTTGGATCAATCGATAGGTATTGACGAGACCAATACATTTCAGTTAAAATTTGTTATCTAGCATAAAAATTGTGGGCGCCACAGGCTTGGGCGGTTTGTGGGCGTTAGAGTGGGCGTGGCATATTCGCATAACAAACCTGCGCTGCGTACAAGGCTACGGAATCTAAATCTGAAATCCCAATACTCTATCTTTGATAGTTTCCGAGATATCCGCGTTCATATTTACGGTTTTTTGAAGTTTGTCGGCGGTTTGTGGGCGTTAAAGTGGGCGTGGCAAACTTTTTTTTTGGGTCAATCGATAGGTATTGATAAGAACACTTCATTTCAGTTTAAATTTTTACTCTAGCATTAAAACTGTAGAAGCCACAGTTTTGGGCGGTTTGTGGGCGTTACAGTGGGCGTGGCACTCTACTGAAACAAACTTGCGCTGCGTAAGAAGCTCAGAAATCTGCTCGCCAAATCTCAATAGCCTAGCTCTCATAGTTTCCAAGATCTCAGCGTTCATCCGGACAGACAGACGGACAGACGGACAGACGGACAGACGGACATGGCTAGATCGACTCGGCTAGTGATCCTGATCAAAAATATATATACTTTATGGGGTCGGAAACGCTTCCTTCTGCCTGTTACATACTTTCCGACGAATCTAGTATACCCTTTTAATCTACGAGTAACGGGTATAAAAATTATACCTTTAGTACATTTATACATATTAACTTTTACTCTTGGAATATCATTATTTTGATATTTCAGAGTTTCGAATACACCTAAAAAAGAATCGGACGACCTTATCATATATCTGTTATAGGAACACTCTGACAATTAATGTCAAAATACGTATGTCGGTAAACGTATACATTGAAATGGAACAATATCACAATATTTCTGTAATTAGTTTTTAGTTTTCTAACAATCGAAAAGATCTGTACATACAATGATCCCACGGGGGCGATCTGCAAGGGTATAGAAATTCGGCCTGCCGAAATTGGCTCCCTTTCTTGTTTGCTTTTATAACATAGTTTTTATATCCGTTACTCGTCGAGTAAAACGGTATTCTAGATTCGTCGGAAAGTAAATAACAGGTAGAAGGAACCGATTCCGACCCAATAAAGTATATATATTCTTAATCAGGACTACTAGCCGAGTCGATCTAGCCATGTCCGTCTGACCGTCAGTCCGTCTGTCTAACTATAAGAGCTAGAGTGTTGGGACTTGGAATGTAGATTCAATATATTCTGAAAAAATTAGACAAAAAGGGGTTAAAAAAAGTTATGTCATTACTTAAAATCTTTTGTGTTTACAGATTTTAAGCAAGGGCAACGAAATTAGAATTTTAATTTACCATTTTAGTGACATATAGCACGTATCGATAGAATTAGTTTTTAAGAAACTATAGGCCTTTAAAATATAGTAATTTTTTTTGTATTTCCCGCTAAACTAGCAATTTTTTTATAGTCGTAACAGGAAAAAATTTGTATATCGAGATTCTTTTTTCAGCCGTAAGGATCCCAAGACCCTACAGCCAAAATGGGATTAATACAAAGCCACAAACAAACGGACAAACATTTTCATTTTGGAAGGTCCCCCAAAATCTTGTTTTGGAAAAACTTTTGAACGGAGCATTGGATTTTAACAAATGAGGTGTCATCCAAAACGTATTTTCAGAATAAAACTTGGCTAATACCCTAATTCCAACCGGCCCCATAAGCTACAATTTTCTAAATTTGCTTTTTTACACTTTTACCGCTTGTTCCCAAACCATTAGAAATTATTAAAGTCTTGGTAAGCCTTTTATATTTGCTCTGCGTGGCAACTCTTTCATTTGCTGTAATTGCTACTCCTTTTTGAATTTCTTTTGCCAATCGCTGCCTGGCCCTTTGTCCACGGAAAGCATCTACTTTAGTTAGTTCGATTTTTTATTCGCTCGCTGAAGGCACGGTCGAAGATCGCCTGCCTATTCTTTTTCGTTTTATATACTTTCGCTAGTTAAAAGGCACTGACAAATCGGTCTGCCTGCCCAATCAACCAATCTTAAACATAAGCAATCATAAACATTAAACTTTGTAAATAAGTCCTTGGTGCCTTTTAGAATACACTTAGTCCATAATTAATAAAAAATTTTTGCGTTTTCATTTTATTTGGGCACCACCAAAGGATAGCGTTAATGGAAAAGCTCACTGACCCAACAGAAGCTTTTGACATATGCTCCGATTGCAGGCGAGAGCGCGACGGACACCTAATTCAATCTCAAGGAAAAATATAAATAAACGTATATCATGTATGAAAATTTTGATGCTCAGATTCTCGAGCAAATCCAACAAGGTTACATCCAAAAATCTCAAATTCTAGAAACTCTGTATTTAATTTTTTATGACGACTGATAGCGGAAGCAAATATGGCGTCGTTTGCTGTGTCTATCGGTCTACTTTTGTAGCGTCCCTATTGAAAAACCCTTTATAAGGACAATACGAGTCTCATGCCCGTTGAAAAGTTGTTCCATTTAAATCCCGAAATTAGTTACGAAGCTCATTCCACAGTTTCAAGATCCCCACTTACCAATGGCTTTCGCTTAGCTAGGAATAATCTGACTGAACCTTTCGAAAATGGCGATTGCAGGTGAACAGCCATCAGTAAACTTTCATCAATGTGCCATCTATAGCACAAGAGTCTGGGGCAGCCTTGAAGGAACTTCAAACACCATTCAAGGTTATTAAACTGTTTACAATTCTCCATTAAAATTGGGAATTGGGTCTCTATCGTTGTCTTTATTTTATCCGCAAAGCTTCCAAAACTTACGCTGTCATTATGGGAGTAATCCCTGCGTCAGAAAGCCAGAATAAATTTGTTCTCTCCAATCTGTGCTTAAGGAAGAAGTAAGAATTTTTACGCGAAAGGGCGTGTTATTTCTGGAAGCAGTGTTAGGCGGCAGCTTTCACCAAATCTCCACATCTCGCTCGCTCTCAATGCCCTTAGCTTTTTCTCATTTTTAATTCTGCGGCTATATATAGTAGTCCCCTTCGCACACTCTCCTGGTGCGCACATGGTACATGCTGCCCACAACGATAGTATATTTAACAAGTTATTTAATTAAAAAGAATCATTTCAAAAATTGGTCAGTGTGGCAGTCTATGCGTCTAGGTCTGGGGTGAGTTGCGGGCAGTCCACCAGAAGTGTATACCCCAATGTAGAGTAGGCAATAAAATAGCCTTGAAGAACTTAGTTTTGCTGTGATCGACGCCCGCTGCTCCGACGAAGGACGAAGAAAGCTCAGGTAGCCACAATAAGCTGCTTTCAGGTAAGTCGCCTGTCCAAAGTAAGACCAAGTTATTGAAGTCCAGTCCAGCTTGAGGCGATAAGTAATCAGCCTGTTCAACGAACAGGCACTTGTCGCCAGAAATGCAGGGTCATCTGCATAAGAAGCTGTTAAAACACACCTTCTTCCGGGGGAAGGAAGATTCGAGATGTATGCGGTATATAAGACAGGACCCAGCACACTTCTTTGTGGGACTCCAGCAAGTATAGGCCTTGATGCAGACTAAGATCCTCTATCATCCACTTGACAGGCTCTACCAATAAATTTTAATTTATGATGTGCTACATATTTTCAAAAGGGGTGTGCTGACGCGAGAAGTGGAGAAGGTCAAGAACAATGACATAACTTTCGACGTACAACCTTGCCAATAGAGGATCTTACGAGGGCTGATATATATACATATTTCTGGTCCAATAACAAAAAGCCGAATATTTATCATCAAAAATGATTTTATTGTTTTTCAAAGTAAACTCCAGAAAGATTTATACACTTTTGCATGCGCGGTCTGTCACAAAGGCGCTGGCTTGAGCTGATGTGTGTGAGCTCGCATTGTCATGGTGCACAAAGATCCGTCTTCTCCTGTTCGTTTTTCGAATTTCGTCAAAGGCTTTAGGCGAAAACATTGTTGTGTACCACTCAAAGTTTACCGTCCTACGTTGCTAAAGCGGAACAAAGAAACTGGCGACCATTTGATTCGATGTGCTTCTTTCACGAACAACTTTCGTTGGATTTGGCTCGACTTCGAAAACCATACGGTCGATTGCTGTTTTTTTTGTGCTCATAAGAATAGATAAATTATTCGTCACCTGTGATGATCTTATACACGTCAATCCACACAAGCATTTTTTTGAGCGATTGTCAAATTTTGCGGGATCCAGACAGAACAAACTTTTTTAACGGCTAGGTATTCATGCAATGTCGAATTATGCTGGTGAAAGAAATTTCCAAGGAAGGCTCTATCTCACGGTATGACACATAAAGATCTTGCATTATCAGTTCACGCACGGAATAGTTGCTCTTTGACACAACGACGGTTTTTGGACGACCTTCACGACCATTTTCACAGTGCTATAGGATAGTGCTTCATCGCCATACAAAGATTAAAGTTCATCGATACACTCTTGTCGTGAAAAATGATTGCACGAAATGTTTACGAGTTAATTTATTTGTTTCTGCCAAGGTAAGTTTTTGATTAATCGTTAATCGATATCAAGCGAAGACACACATGAAAAAGTTGTTTGCAGCCTAAGTCCAATTTTTTTGTGGCGAAGGCCAATTGATCTTTGTAAGGCTAGAAGTGACCTAGGCCAGAAACTTAAATAGCGTATTCCACGCCCCGCACGATCCTTTTGCCCACAAATGTGTGAAAAGTTAAATGTATTTTTATTAGTTCGGCACACACCACACATGCCAGCGCCACGGCACCTAGCGGTCGGTTGCGGTACTAGAGACCACAGACAGCACCTAGAATTTATCCATTATTAGAAAACTTATGCAGCATCGCGCCTACACAACCAATTACATGCATAACACACACATTAATAAAGCATTATAATTAACATAATATGGAATATAAATAGCATAATAGAAAACAAGGAAGAACGCTATAGTCGAGTACCTATCAGATACCCGTTACTCAGCTAAAAGGACCAAAGGGAGATGGAATTATGCAAGCAGCAAAGCGAGATTGTAATGCGCCATCAACCCGCAATCTCAATATATGGTTATGTGGGCGGCAGACAGATTTAAGCGTTATGCACGTTAGAGTGGGCGTGGCAATCTTTTTTTCGTCAATCGATAGGTATAGACGAGGCTAATACATTACAGTTAAAAATATTTTTCTAGCATGAAAATTGTGGGCGTCGACATCTAGTATACCCTTTTACTCTACGAGTAACGGGTACAATTACAAACCTTAACCTTTTCGTTGTCCTTCTTCTTTGTACAATGATAGCCCCAGAAACATCGATAGTCAAAACTAAACATCGATGTTTTGGAAGATCGGAAAAACATCGTATCGAATACATTGTACTGTAAAGACATCATCAGCCAAATTCCCTCTAAATAGATTTATTGCCATAGATGACTGCCTGTTTGACTTTATCCGCCTGCGTCGCGATCATTTCAATTCCTTTTGGCAAAAGGTAAAGGAAGCATATGACATATGATCCGATTGCAGGCGAAAGCGCCGCAGACACCAAAACGGGTTTCAAGGAAAAATATAAATAAACTAATTCCATGCATGAACGCTTTGCTGCTCAAATCTTGAAGCAAATCCAGCAAGGCTACATATAAATATCTCAAGTTCTAGAAACTCCAGCCCTAATGTTTAATGTTTTATGGCTGTCGACTCCCTCCTATCTACACAGAGGTATTCTCAGGCGATTATCTTCGCCACGGGGACGCTTGCAGAAGTCCAGACGCAGCAATATTCTCGACACTGACATTTTGTTTTGTGCCTGTGGACTCAAATTTTTTTACCAGACGCTCAATTTTTGATCTGATAGGGCGATTATTCTTAAAGTTGAGGCCACTGACTCCCAAATATTAAAATAGCGGGAACAAATATGGCGACGTTTGCTATGTCTATCGGTCTACTTTCGTAGCGTCCCTATTGAAAACCCCGTTATAGGGACAATTTGAGTCTCACGATGAAAAGTTCTTCCATTTAAATTCCGAAACTAGTTACGAAGCTCATTCCACAGTTTCAAAATCCCCACTTACCAATGGCATTCGCTTAGCTAGGAATAATCTGACTGAACGTTTCGAAAATAAGCGATTGCAGGTGAACAGAAATCTAAAAACTCTCATAAATGTCTCATCCACAGCACAAGAGTCTGGGGCAGCCTTAAAGGAACTTCAATCCAATTCCAATCTGTGGTCAAAAAAGAATGTTAAAATGCTTACGCAGAAGAGCGTTTAATATCTGGAAGCACTGTTGAGTGGGAGTTTTCACCCGATCTCCACATCTCGCTCGCTCTCACTGCCCTTCGCTCTGCCTCTCAAACTCTCCCAATACAATACATTACAATACAAATACAATTTTTAAGTTCAAAAGGCCTCCAAAATCTTGTTTTGCGTTTAACTTTTGTAGTAGGTAACATTTTCTCAGGTAATAGTTATAGCTTATACATGTTTTATAGTTCGAAAGTATTCGGCAGAGTGTCGCCACAATTCTCACTTTCTCGTATGCTCGCACATCTGCGTGGGCGAGCTAGGTATACAAGTTATACATCCCGTGAAGCGGTTCCACTTACGGAATTAATAAACAATTATTAAAATTCAATTTCAGCGATATTGCCTTTGACTTCGGCGACTTTGCCTTTGCTTTTATTTTTGATATTGCCTTTGATTTTGCCATTATCTTCGAGGGCAGCGTTTGGCTGTACTGTTAAGATAAAAAAACCAATCGTCAAGTAAACACAAGCTTCGGTTCGAAACCCAAACCAATTTTCAATCAAATTGCAAAATTAAATCATTTTGTCAATTTGATGCGAAAATTTCAGCATAGGCCTTTAAATTAAGCAAAAATTAAAGTAAATAAAAAAAAGCTTTTTTTGTTGTATAAGATTTCGTATTGAAGCCGCGATCGGTCATACAAAAAATAGACAGTAAAAGTGTCTTGATGAAATAGTGAGTTAAGTGAATTAATTATTAAAAATTAAATTAATAGAAATAATCAATGATAGTAACACCATGTTCGATTTCAAGGATTGTTGCTAACTTCAGTAATATTTGTGTAAAATTAAATTCGTAATGCTGAAAAGTTAAATATTCTATATCCCAGAGTTAAAGAAAATACGATCAAAATCAACAAACCAAAATTTGTTTAACAATAATTATTTCATTATTTCTCTGTCCGTTTCTTTGAATGGAATACAAAAAAATGATATTCCCAATAGAATTAGATAATATGTCAAAAAACACCGAAGTTTTAATTTGTGATATATATGATATAGTCGTCCGACTTTGATAAAATTCAATTCCAAATTCAGAACTAATTACAAAATGTTATTCCCAAGCGTAGGAGGTATGTTAAGAACCACCAAAGATATAATTTTCTTGTATTTTTTTTCCGATTATTCCTATGGGAGCTATAAGATTAAGTTGTTGTAGTTGTACTACCTGCAAAAGAAATAAGACTTTTGGGAAAGTTTCAGCCCGATAGCTTTAGAACTGAGAGACTAGTTTGCGTAGAAACGGACGGACAGACGGACATGGCTAGATCGACTCGTCGAGTGATGCTGATCAAAAATATATATACTTAATGGGGTGGGAAACGTCTCCTTCACTGCGTTGCAAACTTCTGACTGAAATCATAATACCCTCTACAAGGGTAAAAATGTATTTTCTTAAACAAACCAATAATCATAAAATTAATTGACTACCAACGTAAGGCCGCGTTGTAAAAAATCTTAAAAAAAATGATGAAAGATAAATGAAGTTTATAATCGGAACTCGCGCGGCCAACACTCAACATCCACTAAAGACACCTAACAAACAGTAATCGACAGTAATCGTTTTAACTTGAAATGGAAAACAATTAATGAAATATTCCATCAAAAAATTTTATGTGGATTAAGAGGTTGACCTAGGATCACTGTGGACGACAATCCACGTAGTGATGATGGTGTGCGAAGGCGACAACTATATATGCACGAAGAAATGAAAATCTACTGTAATCGTCCTATTGTTTCAAGTGATACATCAATCGGAAGGTATTGCAAAAACTAAAAGGGTTGCATACCAAGACTTAAAAAAATCAATTGGTTTGGAAGAATGAGCGGTGAAGGTGTAAGCATGTACATTTAGAAAATTATATTTGTAGGGGCCGGTTGGGATAAATAGCCCCCGCTATCAAACCACTTGTATTCTCACATAAAATACGCGCCGAATGACACCTCAAATGTCAAAATCGGATGCTCCGTTCAAAAGTCAATCGCAAAACAAGATTTTGGGGGACTTCTTAAAATGAAAATTTTATTTTGTTTGTCAGTATGTCCCAAAACGTTACTTTAGAGTCCTGAAAATTCTTGACGGTGCTAAGCAGCTCAATATTAGAAACATTAGTTCTACCACTTTTGGAAATTTGGTGAGAAATCGGCTATAAATATCTAATTTTTGTACACCCGTAACTTGTGAACTACTAAAGCTATAGGCTTGAGCTATATGTCCTTAGAAAGGTATTTGGAAATACTTTGTACGCCTTTCTAACATCATTTATCTTAATACCACCGTTTTAAAATTATGGGCCAATGTTGTTTTTTTTAAAGATTTTTCTTTAGCTTTTTTCTTAATTTTTTAAAAACGGCTCTAACGATTTCAAATTAAAGTTTAGGGTGCATAGCCCTTGAAATACCTCATCTTTTGACACACGATTTATTTTTTGTAAAAAATCTCATTTCAAAGTTAATAATCAACAACAAAAAAGGAAGTTAACTTTGGCAAGCTGAAGTTTGTATACCCTTGCAGCTATAAATATTAAATTTAATTCGAAATTCTTAAAAATACAAAAAATGATAGTCCCAATAGTATAAGATAATATATCACAAACCACCGAAGCTATAATTTGTTTCATATTATTTTCCCACCAATTTTCCGATCATTCTTATGGCAGCTATATGATTTAGTAGTCCGATTTTGATAATATTAAATTCGAAATTCAGAACTAATCAAAAAATTTTATTTTCAAGCGTAGAAGGTTATGTGTTGACAAACACCAAAGATATAATTTTCTGAACTTTTTTGTTCCGATTATTCCTATGGGAGCTATAAGATATAGTTGTCCGATCCGGCTGGTTCCGACTTTTATACTACCTGCAATAGAATGAAGACTTTTGGGATGGTTTCAGCACGATAACTTTAAAACTGAGAGACTAGTTTGCGGAGAAATGGACGGACGGCTTGATTGACTCGTCTAGTGATGCTGATCAAGAATATATATACTTTATGGGGTCGGATCGTCTCCTTCACTGCGTTGTAAACTTCTGACTGAAATCATAATACCCTCTGCAAGGGTATAAAAATGGCCACATTTCACAACATTGAAAAACTCGTTAGTTTGGCAGAAAAGCAGCAGTCCACTTTGTGACGAAGCCCACTGCATTACTGCTGTGATGGTCCGATCATAACTAGTGGTACAACAATCAAAAGATATTGCAAAACCTAAAAGGATTGCATACAAAGACTGTAACAATTTTAATTCGTTTGGGAAAAAGATCTGTGAAAGTGTAAAAGTAAAAATTAAGAAATATGAAGCTGTATGAAAATGAATTATGTGATTGATGTTTAAAACAAAAGCTTCTGATATGAAACAAAAACACCTTTTAACGAGGTAAAAATCTAGTGACGAACGCATCTTCAGCAAACAATAGTTCTGATATCAACTTTTGTGACGAAAATGTATTATACGATCTACTAGATAAATACAATTTCTTAATTTTTTTACATTGCGCCTCGCTCTTCAACGAGAACGCCTCTTCTTCTCCGAGCTCATCTTCCCTCTCGCTCAACTTATCTCTTGCTCTTGCGCAACCGGGACACACTAGACGGCTATGCCGTTTTTCAAAAGATCTAGCAGCACCATCTTACTCAACAGAGATATAACACAATTATTCTAAGAATGGTTGCTTTATAGTAAATATTGAATCAGCATTCGATAGAATTTAAATATTTCCAAGAACTGCGACAGATTAATTAATGTTCAATTGAGTAAAGTCAGCAAGAAATTAAATGGCTTAGAGAAAAAGTTCGCTACAGATGCTAAACGCAGTGGAAGACTATTAAATTTAAAAAATCGACCCAACTTTAAAATGTGAAAAAACTCTTGAAGTTTTAAAATCATTTCCAAAAGTCACCGGGGAACCAACTTAATACGTAGGTTGGAGGGAAGTTTCAGAAACTGCAATGAGTCTTTATAAAATTCAGAGTCAGCAATATTTTGTCGTTTTAACAATTTTACGAAATAAAACCATGGGAGCTGCCCACAACGCTTCAATCATGGCACCGTTATAATTTTTCATGCAATACTGTCTATATTGGACTTCATATATAACGAGCAGGGGCGTAGCACAGCTGATAATCGCTAATAAATTACCCCCTACAGGTCGGCAAGCAACGATCATACAACAAAATTCTAGATTAAATATAATATTAGATTATTATAAAATACTAACTCTAGATACCAAAGTAATAGGGAGAATATCCGGAGAAAGGGAGTTGGTAACATTGTTGAATAGAAAAGCTCTTGGAATAACCGCACAATTTACACAGATAACGGCTAAGCAATGTTTTGAATAAAACCAGTGGGTTCGCAAAGTTGCATATTTACTCCTGCTCCCTGAGCAAACACTGGCGCCCCCGGGTGGACTCACTGGTTCTTGGCCGTCATCTAAACTTCGGATTTGCGTATTGTTATAAGTTGGCAAAACATCAAGAGTTATATAACAAGGCATCGCACATTGGGTGCATGGTCAAAGATTTGGAGACGCATTTACGCGCCAGTGCAACTTTAATTTCATCTTTCGTCGTTGGAGCGCCCGCACAGGCGGAGCGCAGTACTCACTTACATCTCGGCGTAGAGGGAGCGCACATCGGCTGCGTCCATCTCCTCGCCAAAATCTCGTCGGCACCCATAGAGAGGTGCAATAGAACGTCGTCTTTCGTCGCTGGAGCACCCGGAGAGTGGTGAGCCCCACATACATCATCGTAGAGGGAGCGCACATCGGCTGCGTCCCTAACCTCCATTTCGTCACAGGAGAGCATCAGCGGGCTTCAACCTAACCTCGTCGGAAACACCGAGAAGTACATCCCAATCGCAACCTCATCGCAGGAGCACCTGTACAGCGATCCGCATTGTATATGGTAAAGTGGCCTACGTAAATATATGCAAACTTTATTTCCATCACTTGCACAAACACATATCATAATTCACTTGGCTTTCAGTCACATACACACACAAAGGCCCATACCCAACACATACACACACACACATTCGGTCTTGCTTAATCTGCCTTGCCCCAATCTTCGCGCGCTCTTTGGTTGTGTCGGTGTTTTCGCCTTCCTTGCTCCACTCGCGCATAGCCTGGCTGAGAATTTTAGTACGGTGGGACAGTGCAGACATTCTATCGCTACCAGCAGCATTGCATTGGCATTTGCGTGTTAGAAATAATCTAAAAAAGGGAATTTGCTAGTCTCAATGGGTGGAAGTCGGAAACGTTTTGGCAGAACTCCCTCAGCGGAGGACGACACAAACGAATTGCTGGAACAGCTTGAGCGGAATAAGAATCTTATAATTAGAATTGAGGCCACAGTTCGTGGTCAAGTAACTCCCCCTAACGCCGTTAAGGTATTTTAGGTATTTTAAATGGATACATCGAAAAGGCGTTCGAGTTGCAACAACAATTAGAGGCAATTAATAATGAATTAGCATGTAGAGAGGAGTTAGAAGAATTATGTGTATCCGCAAAGGCATTATTAATGTCAAATTGTAACCGGCCCGAAGGAGAAAGAAATCATTCTACCTTCGCAAATAATAGTAGTTTAAATTCTTCAGCAAGTCACAGCAGAATACTACCACAAATGAAACTCCCAAAATTCGACGGCAACTATGCCGAGTTCAAAAATTGTATAGGTTTATTTAACAGCTTAGTTCACGATGACGAATCTCTATCAAATGTTGAAAAGTTTAATCATCTGTTATCCTGTTTAGAGAAGGAAGCCTTAGGAACAGTAAAGGCTTACCAGATCACAGAAGCAAATTACGCAAAGGTTCATGCGGCCTTGGTCAGGGTTTATGATAATCCGTGCCTAATATACTTTAAAAGTATCTCTCGATTGTTTGAAATCCCAACAATGCAAGCGCCATCCGCCTCGGCGTTGCGATCCCTTATCGACACTGTAACTGCTATATATGAATCTCTTCTCTCGCTCGGCAACGAGAAAACTCTCGCCAACGCAATGATAATTCACATCGTCATGTCTAGAGTAGATCCCAAAACGCGGTCGCGATGGGAAGAGCAACTTAGTTACGATTCTATTCCGTTATGGAAAGATTGCTCAGAGGGGCTTAATAAACGGTACCAACACTTAGCGGCTGAGGAATCCACGACAGGCAGAAAAGCTCCCAAACAGGGACAGCTAGGGAATAAGCCCAGATATAGCAAAGCGGCATTAGCAGTTTCCCGACCTGTCGAAGAACTTAAGTCTAAATGTTGCTTCTGCAAGTCAGAAAGCCATTTCATTCAGAGTTGTACATCTTACGCTAATATCTCGGTAGAAGCTCAGTTCAAGTTCGCAAAGAATGCGCCACTTTGCATCAATTGTCTACGCAGAGGACATAGTGTCGCAACATGCCAGTCATCTTGCTGTCTTATTTGTGCGAAGGCTAATCACACACTTTTGCATCGGTATACCTCAACATCCCACGTACCGTCGGGCAATCAATTGTCATCGCCTATTGACAATCAGGTAAACCAACAGTCACTAAGTGGCTCGGTTAGTCAGCCTATGCCCCAAAGAGAAGATCACGTCTTACTTGCAACGGCCCTTGTCGAGGTTCGAAGTCAGTCAGGAGCCAAGCTGTGCGCTAGGATTTTGCTAGACTTAGGGTCACAAGGTAATTTTATTACGGAGGAATCGGTAAAAAATCTGCAATTAAAACGGTACCGGCATGAGGCTAAATTCTCAGGCATTGGGAATTCCGCGTGTTCAGCTAGCTTCGCAGTCCAGACGACAATTGGGTCGCTATTAAACTCCTTCGAAGCGGCAGTTGAATGCATAATTTTACCGTCGTTCTCAGGGTATCGTCCAGAAGCGACCGCAATCTCTGCCGATTGGATTCGTAATGATATCTCCCTAGCAGACCCTTACTTTTACAAGCCAAGACGCGTCTACATGCTGATCGGCGCTGTTTTTCGACTTGCTTAGGAAAGGACAAATTCGTCACAAGCACACAGGTCCAACTCTACAAAATACTGTCTTTGGCTGGCTAGCGTCAGGGACCAAACTCTAGTAGCTACTGAGGACAACAATTTGGATCACACGCAAAGGAAGTTTTGGGAAATTGAAAGAATACCCGATTTAACGAAATCGCAGTTCTATACCCCTGATCAAGTGTTGAGTGAAAAATCGTTTGTCGTTTCGTATCAGTGCTTTCTCCTACCTGAAAGCTCTTCGACTATATTAAAAGTCGTATTCGACGTGTCGTGCAAAACCACTTCCCAAATTTCATTGAATGAAATTCTCTTGGTAGGGCCAACGATTCAACCTTGCCTGTATGCCACGCTGCTTAAATTCCGGTTCCATAAATTTGCTATGTCGGCAGACATTACTAAAATGTACAGACAAGTGGTATTAGATGAGGCCCATTCAAGTTAATTATATGGCGTGAGACCCCTCAAAACCCTCTACAAATTTATCGGCTTAACACCGTTACGTATGGTACGGCAAATGCTCCTTTCCTTGCAATACGGTGTTTGAAGCAACTTAGCGAGAAATTACAGAGATTTTAGATTCCGAAGGGTTCGTCTTGGCTAAGTGGGCGTCCAATTGTACCCCCAACGAACGACAGGTCGCCGAGTCAGAAGTCCTTATTGGAGAAGACGCCGATACGAAAACTTTGGGTCTCACTTGGAGTCCAAAACAGCATACCTTCAATTTCAACGCCCAGAATCTACAGCTTGAAGACCCACCCACAAAGCGATCCATGCTTTTATTGGCAGCGCGGCTGTTCGATCCGTTAGGACTCATTTGCCCTATCGTTACCCTTGCAAAGATATTAATTCAAAAACTCTGGTCGCTACAAATTCGATGGGACGACGAAATACCCGCCGACGTACTGCATCGTTGGAAGACGGTGTCATCATGCTTTACAGATTTAGAAACGTTGAACATCCCTCGGCATGTCGGAACTCAGTATTCCAAGACTACAACTCTGTGCGGCTCACCTCTTAGCGAAGTTATTGAGTGATGTGCAGACACTTAATCTTTACCGCGTCGAGCAGGATACTATGTGGTCGGATTCTGAACTTGTTCTCTTTTGGTTGCGCACTCATCTGTCAAGACTTAAAACATTCGACGCAAATAGGGTTTCGGCTATTCATGAACTGGCTCCAACTGCAGTCTGGCGACACGTCACGACGATTTTTCTTCCTATGTGAAGGTTGTGAGAATTACAACATTTATCTTTCGTTTTGTTTACGGCAGGACCTGGAAATCGTGGAATGACCACGTCCTATCAGCTACCGAGCTTAGTGTTTCGTTCTCTTATATAGCGCAGGTTGTTCAGGGTGAATCGTTTGCAGACGAATTCAATAAATTATAGAAAAATTTGCCAATACCCAGTTCTTATCAAAAACTTAGCCCATTTATCAGCAACGAAACTTTCGGAACCCGTACTTTAACATTGGTGCGGGTGGGCGGTCGACTAGCGCACGCGGATCTAGAACCCAGTGCCAAATTCCCAATATTAATGCCTAAAGGGAATCGTTTTGTCAAATTGTACATCGAGCACCTGCACTATGCTAATTTCCATGCAGGACCACGAGCACTAGTCGGCATGTTTCGGCAGACAATTTGGCTGATTAATGCACGACGCGAGTGCAGTTCTGTTGTGCGCCGATGCACGCACTGTTTTTAAAAATGTATGTGGCAGTATTCATATGCTATTTAAACGAAAGCGGTTCACCAGAACTATTGATGAATCTCACTTCTAACTCATTTATCCTCTGTCTCAGCAGATTTGTTGGGCGGCCCGCTCGAACGGCTGTACTGCGACAATGCAACCAATTTTGTTGGTTCCGCATGGCTGGTTCAGGAGATGGCCTCCGATGTCCGCAGCACAATGGGAACGTACGGCGTCCATCACCAGGTTGAGTTCGTCTTCATTTCGCCCCGGTCGCCATATTTTGGGGGCCTATGGGAGGCTGCCGTCAAATCCGTCAAACACCTTTTTTTGAGGGCCGTCGGAAAAGCCTTGCTGAAGGAGGACGAAGTCCTGGTTGATGTGGAAGCAGTGCTCTACTCACGTCCGCTAGTAGCTGTCAGCAGCAATCCCAACGACTGAGAGGCAATTACTCCAGCCCATTTTCTGGTAGGCACTACGCTCGCTGCATTACCCCCAGAATCGGCACCTCCTCATCCGGACGACGACCTAGCTCATCTACAACGCTGGCAGCTTATAACAGTCATCAAACGACGGTTTTGGAGAGATTGGTCCCGTGTATATATAGCGGGGCTGCAGCAAAGAGTTAAGTGGACATAGGAATCGGCCAACCTTCTACCAGGAACCATCGTCGTCATCAAAGAGGACAATTTACCGCCCCAGAAGTGGCTGCTCGGCAGAGTCACGGAAGTAACGCAAGGATCGGATGGCAAGGTGCGCGTTGCTCTAGTACAAACCAAGCAAGGCGTATACAAACGATCAGTACATCATCTGGCACCTCTTTCCATTAATTAAAGGGCTGCAGCGCTTCAACGCGGGCGATGTTTGGTCATTTCACAGCAGTGGCGTAGCACGGCTGATAATCGCTAATTACCCCCTACAGGTCGGCAAGCAACGATCATACATCCAAATACTAGATTAAAAATAATACTAGATTACTATAAAATACTAACTCTAGATACCAATGTAATAGGGAGAAGATCTGGAGAAAGGGAGTTGGTAAAATTGTTGAATAGAAAAGGTCTTGGAATAAACGCACAATTTACACAGATAACGGCTAAGCAATGTTTTGAATAAAACCAGTGGGTTCGCGAAGTTGCATATTTACTCCTGCTCCCTAAGCAAACACTCAGAAACCCTTTTCTCATTAAATACACCGGATTTGCCCAATGCTTTGGCAAAGGTCCAGAAATTCAAATCAAACAAATTCCGTGCTCAATTTGCAAAAAGGTTTTATGGTTTTAAAAATGAAAATAAAAGTCAGGGAAATAACTTAAGATTTAATCCAGTAAATTCCAATCAAAATAGTAATACTTAAGAAACGGGAAACAATTGGAATTATAGTAAAAAAAAAAATTATTGGTGTTGCAATTTTAGGTTGAGTAATGCGAATAGTTTTATTTAAGGGTGTCTTAAACAGAGATTAGGTTTTATACAGTTTTGGCAATAGAGATGATGGAACGAACAATAGGTAGAGATGACACTTTTGCGATAACAATATATACGATATGGTAGGTATACGGTATGTGGTATTGCGATCTATGAGGGATAAAGATCAATGTGCTGCCAATTGTATTTCCAATACTTCCCCTCAATTGGTAATGTGTTGATCGACCGGACTTATACCCAAGGATGTCTTACAGGTATTGTGTTTTGAGCCCTCAAGTGCTTTTGTCAATATGTCTGCTGGAATCGCGGTCGTTGGGATGTAGTTAACGGATAAAGTTCCTTCTTCAACCAGCTTACGGATAAAATGATGTCAACATGCTTGGTGCGTTTACAGAATACGGGGTTGCGTGTAGAGTGAATATCCCTTTGATTGTCGTTGTGGATGACAGTCGTCTTCATTTGGCTTCTAGGAAGCTTCTTAGATGAACCACATATTTCGAGGAGTCAGACAGAGCCATGTACTCTGCCTGTGCGCTTGACAATGCAGCCGTCCGTTGCTTTAGACTTTCCAAGGATATTGCTGCACTTGCAAACTTGAAAGCAAAACCTGTTAAAGATCTGCGATCTTCAATGATGCCGACACAGTAAGCATCTGTGTAGCCTAATAGGTCTCCGCCACTTCGATTATAAAAAAAGCAATGGTTTTCAGTGCATTTTAAGTTACCTAATAACATTTTTGTAGCAATCCAATGTTGTTTCCCGAAATTGGTACTATATTGGATTAGTGCACTTACTGCAAATGCAATATCAGGGCGTGTTGATACTGCCAACCACATTAAGGCTCCCTTGTCTTCGCTTTGCTTAAATTCGATGCCTAAACAATTCGATAGCTTGCGCAAATCCTTTATCTGGAGTTTGTTGGACAATTCATGCTTCAACTCCGAAAACATTTTGGTGTTATTGGTCGCTATTATGAGGTCGTCTACTTAAAACGATACGATCAGGACTCCGTTTTGTTCACGTTTCAAGTACACGCATTGGTCGGTCCTTGAGTTGGCTATTCAGCTTTTTGCACTGTTGGCGTCCACTCTGCTTTAGGCCATACAGGTCCTTTCCTAGCTTGCACACCTTCTCGGAGCCGCATATCTTCTTCTTTTTGGCTGTCAAGATTTCTTGGAACTCAGGTGGAACGCTGATGTAAAGCTTTTCCTCAATGTCTCCATTCAAATAGGCACAGCTGAAATCGAATTGATAAACATTTAATCCGAGTTCCGTAGCTAAAGATATTAAAATTCTTTTTGAGCTTATTCGGTACACTGGAGAGAAGGTCTCGTCGTTATCAATGCCGTCGCGTTGCGATAAATCCTACATTTTTCCGTTGGGTAAATATTTTGTTCGAAGCACCCACTTCTTTTTAATAGCCCTACGGTTTTTCTGACGATCGACAACATTCCAAGTATTGTTATATGTCAATGACCCAAACTCGTTTATCGATCACTGCAAGCACTGTTTGTATAATTAGCTATGATAATATACATGCTATGGTTCTTTATTGGCTTTGACCTGGACCCAGCTGCACGGAGACCGACTTTTCCGCTGATAAAACATTTAAACTTACACTTTTGATTAGTGTTTAGTTGTTTTCAGTAGTCTGTGATTATACTTTTTATGCACAAATAATGCTCTGGGCGTCGACTCGCTTGGGTTTCTGTTTCTTGTCTCATACTCGTCTAATAACATTTTTATACCTGCCTCCTTAGAGATTACGTTTTCTTGAGTTTCAATCGTGAATTGAAAGTGTTCGAATTCCTCTGGGATACTGTAGAGCAGAAAAAGGGTTGACAGATCGTCAATATTCATGAGATCAACTTCGTTTATTTTGCCTACCAAATCGCAAAACTTATCTATGTGGCTTCTTATGCACAAAAAATGCTCCGGTTGGGTTTCTGTTTCTTGTCTCATACTCGTCTAATAACGTTATTTTAATTGCCTCCGTAGAGATAACGTTTCCAGATCGTCAATATTCATAAGATCAACTTCGTTTATTTTGCTACCTAATCGAAAACTTATCTATGTGGCTTCTCATGTATAGAGGATTTCTACAGGGCGGAGTTTTTGGTATGCCTTAGTTCCGATGTTGACATGGCCAAAATGAGATCGGACTTAGCCTGTGCATCTTCGTTTATCCACCGTGAGAAGTCGGTTAACCCAAAAAAAGGTTGCCACGCCTTCTTTAACGCCCACAAACCGCCCACAAACATCGAAAAATCGTAAATATGAATGCGGATTTTTCGGCAACTATCAAACATAGAGAATTGAGATTTCATATTTAGATTCCGTAGCCTTGTAAGCAGCGCAAGTTTGTTTCGCGAATATGCCACACCCACTCTTACGCCCACAAATCGCCCAAGCCCGCGGCGCCCACAATTTTCATGCTAAATAAATTCAATAGATAAAGATAAATGCGCTGCAAGCTGTATTTCCAATAATTGGTCACAAAATAGGAATTTTTAGCAAATTAATAATCAGAATAACAATAAAAAACATCAAACTATTGAGCGGACGGACGTTGATCCATTGCTTCAAATTCAATGTAACCCTGGTAATAATTGGCAAGCAAATAATAATAGACGCAGAGATAATAATGAAAAAGAAAAGAAAAATGAATTATCAATATGTAAAAATTTATATACAGTTCATGGGTATTCCACTATTAAATATTACCCATATATAAATATACTTGAAACAACACATATATGAAATAGAAGGATTGGAATCTGACCTTCTAATTGGGTCTAATCTATTTAGATAAATAGGAGCTATGATAAATGTAGAATAGGAAGTTTTGGAATATATTGAATTCGATATTTGTGGAAAATAGCGAGAAAAGCTTGGGATCAATAAATCTTGAACACGCCAACGTAGAAATATCCGTCAACAAAAAATTTAATATTTTGGGGTCCACAAATCCTGTGCTCGCCGACGATTAAATTTCCGTCAGCAAAAAAGTTAATGGTTAGAATTTGAAAAAACCAAGCAATCCGACGTCGATTTATCCGTCAATAAATAAGTAAAAAATGTTGGAACCAAAGAGTCCAAGCAAAATAAATTAAATAATATTAAGACGTCTAGTACTAATAGAATACAAGTTCTGGAAAAGAAAATAATTAACATAGTCGAAGAGGAACACAGTTAACAATATTCTTATGCCTTATCAGTTTCAAATTTAACCAATAGAATGTTAAAGAAAAATATTAGAAGACCAAGTAGAAGTCTTGTGAAGTGAATTATAACCAGTGTTGGTGGTACCCCAAAAAAGGTGAAAATGAAGATGGCAGTCCTAAACATAGACTGGAAATAGATTACAAAAACTAAACAAAAACCGGAAAGATACCCCATGGTGTCTTCCATCGTCTTTAATATTAGCTTACTTAGAAAATGCTAAATATTTCTCAACAATTGATTTGGAATTAGGATTCCAACAAATTTTAATAAAATATCATGTAGGACAACTTGTTAATAAAAAGAAAAAAAAAATTGTGGAAAGAAATAAAAAGCAAGTAGTTTAAAAGGTTATGCCCTATAAAAAAGTAAGAATCAGCAGTAAAAACTGAATTATACACAAAAATAGAATTAATGATAAATCAATTATTTTTTTAACTTACAGCAATTGCATTCCTTAATACCTCATTTATCAATGATAATATTGGCCAGATCAGAAATAATTGATTACTTGATCCACGAATTTATTCTGTACAAGGACAACAAAGAAGTTCATACTTTTGAATCCTACAAAGATTTATTCCTCGTAACTAATTTAAGTTTTTATAAAGAAATAATAAATATAGAATCAGATAATATAAAATGGGATTCTAATAAAAGATCATAACGGGAAATTAAATACGACATAGAAGTAATCGAATTAATTTAATAATCAACTAGATCAAAAATGAAAAATTAGCAATGATCATTTCATTAAATAACAAAATAAAATGAATGACTTAATTTAAAATAATAATAAAAAAATTATTTATAATAAATTCCAAATAGTTCAAAAAATGTAATCTCTTTCTGAAGATTTAAAAAAAATATTTTTATTGATCAAGATTTACCATTAACAACACATCGCTTACGATTACACAGGAAAAAAATTGAACTTCTCCATGTTAATTAGATCCTCCTTAGTAATAGTCCCATATACAAATTTTTTCCAACACCTACAAGTTCCGCGGTATATATGTAAGTATACAAAAAACCGGTGTTTGCTGACATCTTAAGTTATATGGCACATAGAATGCCGCGTGCTTTTGGAATTATTTGGAATTCACAAACAGACTGAATCTTACGATCTCCCAAAAATATATGTTATATCCCCCAAGTGATTAAATTAATCACGCAGTGCAAGTCGGTGCACATCTACGATGCCATTTTCACGCTGCACTCGAAGGTCACGGTGGCTTTGCTTTTGGCCTGCACCTTTCTGCTTTCCTCGAAATAATATTTCGGGGATCCCATCCAGTGTTTGGGGAACAAGGACATGGACTTTGCGGGGCCTATATGCACGGAAATACATCCCTGGAGCCTCTTAAAAACGGCGCAGCGCAGTGCCGACCAGATACAATGGGTACTGTTCCCATGAAGAAGCACCGCTACATCATCTACTATCAGTGGGTGGTTCTGGTCCTGCTCCTCGAGTCCTTTGTGTTCTATTTGCCCGCCTTCCTCTGGAAGATTTGGAAGGGGCGGTCGGCCTAAGCACCTTTGCGACGACTTCCACAAGACGGCCGTTTGCAAGGACAAGAGCTGGACCCATCTCCGCGTGCTGGTCAAGTACTTCTCCAGCGAATACAAGGATACCCACTTCTTCTACTTCGCCAGCTTCTTCTTTTGCGAGATCCTCAATCTGAGCGTCAGTATTATTAACTTCATTCTCCTGGACTTATTTTTCGGCGGTTTCTGGGCCCGCTACTGGCATGCCTTAGTGGCCCTATCTGATGGCGACTTTAATAATTGGAACAGTATCACAATGCAGGTCTTCCCCGAGTGTGCCAAGTGCGAAGTCTACAAGGGCGGCCCCAGCGGATCTCCCACCATATACGACCATCTCTGCCTGCTGCCCCTAAATATTCTGCACGAGAAGATATTTGCCTTCCTGTGGATGTGGTTCATTCTGGTGGCTGCACTGGTTTCCCTGAAGTTCCTGTACTGCCTGGCCACCGCTTTATACCCCGGAATGCGATTGCAGTTGCTGCGTGCCCGGGCTCGTTTTATGCCCAAGTTGCACCTGCAGGTGGCACTGCGCAATTGCAGTTTTGGCGATTGGTTCGTGCTAATGCGCGTGGGCAACAACATCAGCCCGGAGATGTTCCGCAAGTTGCTGGAGGAGCTGTACGAGGAACAGTCCCTAACGAAGAAAATGCCGCCAGGAGCGGACGAAATCTAAGAGCTCATCATTGACACTTCATTGAATCTCAAGTTAGTCACCTGCATTTACTTCATTTATGAATTACATCTATAGTAGAAGACTAGATGACATGCGACAACTATAATACATTTTGATTCCTATTAAGGTTACCCATCGATATAAACATATTATCAAACAAATTGTTCTAAGCGAATTATAGCATTTTCAGTTGCTCACCACTTACTCATATTTCCTATAACCCATAAATGTTTTTGACCACTTTCAATATTAAATGGTTTAAATTCGGCTGGAAACTGAATACTTTACTTATGAAAATTTGTATGATTTAAGAATTTAAGTTAATCTCATGCAACGATTAAAGATTGGTAAACAACTTAATTGGACTTATCTTACATATTTTCGTTGAAACACAGTTTCAATACATGACGGCATTGCTAAAAAATAGTCTCCATTTTGAACCATTGTTCAAGTCTTGAGAATTTGACGTCAAAGTTGAAGCCGATGGAAAACTATTTATAAGCAATCAAGTCGCAAATTGCGGAGATACATATTATGAAATGTCTACATTTAAGAAAGAACTCTTAACCCGATTATTAATCGGTGAGAAATGAATGTGTAAGAAAATTAGAGAGAAAATTAAAAGAACAGATATTATCAAAGAAGATTCCATTCTTTTAAATGATTAAAATAAAAGGGGTCATTCCTAATAACATTTAATGGTGCAACCACAATTAATAACATTTCATATACCAACTTAGAGAACAGAATTCTTAATTACAGAGGTGGTCAAAAGCATTGTTCACGACAAAAGGGAGTTTCATTTCTGAAGGAAGTGTCGCGCGGGAGTTTTATCCAAATGCCTACATCTCACGCGTTCGCAATGCCCTCCGCTCTCCCTCTCCATCTGTCCCCTAAGTCTCCGCTCTGCTCTGACGCGCTTAAGCTAAGTTGGGCTTAACCAGTTCAATTTGCAAAGTGTAACAATATACACCCACGCACGTCGCGTAAAAAAGCTTAACGTACCCCTTGTTTTTCGTACCTTTGTTCTTGGGACTTCATCCAACTTCAGCGATCATGCCATCCAGCCCAAATAAGTATTTACACAAAACAAAAGTTAAATATACTCATATTTTGCATCAAAAAATCATACAAAGTATAAGCAAATCGATTTTTGAAAAATTCGTATTGCAGTTAGAGAAATCCCTTCCAAATTTCCTCCGAAAAGCAAATCTTTTTAAGGCAACACTACTGAAATCTACGAATTATCTGCATACTACAATTTTTATATTGACTTCGGGCTTTATTTAAAAATACGTATTTTATAAACCGTCTTGAAAACAAGAAAGGAAGTTAACATCGGCAAGCCGAAGTTTGTATACCCCTGCAGTTATAATTATTAAATTTAAAAATACAAAAAATGATATTCCCAATAGTATAAGGTAATATGTCAAAAAACACCGAAGCAATAATTTTTTTCGTATTATTTTCCTACCAATTTTCCGATCGATCCTATGGCAGCTATATGATATAGTCGTCCGATTATGATAAAATTAAATTCGAAACTCAGAACTAATAAGAAAATGCTATTTCCAAGCGAAGGAGCTTATATGTTAAGAAACAGCGAAGCTATAATTTGTTTAATATTATTTTCCCATCAACTTTCCGATCGATCCCATGGCAGATATAAGATATAGTCGTCCGATTTTGATAAAATGTAATTCGAAATTCAAAACTAATTAAAAAATGTTATTTCCTAGCATAGGAGGTTATATGTTAAAAAACACGATAGATATAATTTTTAAAATTTTTTTCTTCGAATTTTCCTATGGGAGCTATAAGATATAGTTGTCCGATCCGGCTGGTTCCGACTTATATACTACCTGCAAAAGATATAAGACTTTTGGGGAAAGTTTCAGCCCGATAGCTTTAAAACTGACAGACTAGTTTGCGTAGAAACGGACGGACAGACTGACAGACGATGCTGATCAAGAATATATATACTGTTACGTACGCCCTCCCCCCATACAAAGATTAACCCCGTCAAAACAACTGCCATAAGTTGAGGGTAGAGGCCCCTAATGACTAACGCTCCGATTGATAAAGGCAAAACAGCAAAAACAATTCGACAACTCATGGGTGTCGCGTGGCCAGAACAACGACCACGATCGACCTGCTCGTAACCGTACTCCAGTAAGGTGGCAAAGTGCACCAGCCGGCCGTCTACTCCTAAAACAGGGGAAATAGAGAAACAGTACCCCTAGGTGGGAACACCTAGTTAATTCATTCAGAATGGGGGACTAGCGAAAGCTCTAGTCCGGTATAAAAGACCCCAGCCAAATAGAGAAGTCAGACAGAAATTGTTCTGATCTCTCCCTGACAGTAGTCTAGAAGTACAACTCCCATCAACACAGACCACGGCTCGAAGAAGGCTGGTGTCCAGAAGGATGTCTTGACGTTTCCCTAGGATCAGTTTCACCCAGGAGAAACCGATCCTGCGATCGACTACAATCAGGAGGAAGTCAACCTGCAAATCCCGAAAGACGAAAAGAACTAGTGAACCAAGTGAATGGCCTAAGGACCCCAAGATGGGCGGCGAAACTTCCAAAGTGGCCGACAGCACCGCCAATGTGATTAACCACGTAGAGATCATTGACCACAGGGATGATATTCGAGATGTCAACAAGACCCTGAAGCTCATAGCTGGACTACTACTGGTTATAGTGATCCTTAAGGTTATTAAGATGTACAAGCGCTCTGTTCAGAGACGCCGCGACCAACATCACACCCTGGAGAAAGTGGTGACCCACATTGGAGCGTAAGCCGAGCAGATACAGTGAAGTAAAGCAGCAAAAAGACAATAGAAACAATAAAATAATAATAAATAAATTGCACTCCAATATTATAAACAAATAGTGAATCGCCAAAAACAATCACAGACAATTTGCGAGTACATGCATTTCTGAATGCAAGTGTAAACAGAACCCCCAATTATATACGCTGAACAAGAATTTGGAGCTGCACCGACCAGCCCCACCTCGAGCATTGGAACTGACGTGCGCCGCAGTGGAACTCTCATACGATGCATACATACATACATATCTATACAGCGATAGTGTTATTTTTTTTGTGTAACGTAATTTTTGTGTTTTGTTTTTGTAAACCGCCATCAAGTCTTGCACGTATATATATGTATAAACCAATTCTAAAATCTCCCAAAGCCCAGGATCCGGAGCGTCGAGATCTCATCGCCCAGAATTAAAAGGAGGGCAAGTTCGTCGGAACACGGTTCTTTTCTTATAATTAATATATATATATATATATATATCCGTACACCATGATCACTTCAGAAGCTTTAGCAAAGACTATAAACAACGATCCACAGTTTATCGTAAGAATTCTATACTTGTTATCCAAAGCCAAACTGCCAATAACAGTGAGTGAATTAGAGTACTTATATATTGAGACCTTCCGTCTAGATTTTTCACCACTGGCCCACTGTAATAAGACCGAAAAGGCAATCATTATCTCCACCGTACCAACGGTCATTGTCCTTTCCCGTCTAGATAAGAATTTGTTTTTGGGCAATGTTAATACTTTCCTAGTTAAGACAAAAAATTAATCTTTTAGGAGTTCATATAATAATATCCATATACAATAATTATTTCATATATATAATCATTTAGATATACTTTCCTCTTCTTATACATTTTACCATTTTTTATATATAATAATTAAATGTTAATTTTTCAGCGGCGAGTATCAGCCTTGTAATTGTATGACAATTGCAAGAGCCCTCTGAGCGACGTTTGTAGTCGTGAATAGTCAGCATTTTGCTGATGTGTGCACCTTCACAGGTGGCAAAGTCTATACTCTCCGCTAATTAAATAATTGTCAATTAATTTAATCCCCATATGAATTAGCCAATATTATGTTACTCAACACCGGCAATGTAATGTGAAGAAGAATTCGAAATCATGGTGTGCTAAAGCTTTATTAAAGGGGTGTGCTGACGCGAGAAGTGGAGTAGGTCAAGAACAATGACATAACTTTTGACGGACAACCTTGACAATAGGGGATCGTATTGCGCGGCCCGCGACGATCCATTGGCACACGAACGTGTGAAGGGGAGGGAATATGGCCAAAACACAGCCCGACCGTATTGCGATCAAGCGACAGCTAAGCTTGTGGGGCAGTGTGGACTGACGACTGACGAACTTTATGAACTAATATTACTTTCCAGGCACTTTTAATATTTATTCTCGTTATGTTGGAGAGGAGAGAGGCTTACCAAGATCCCACGACCCGAATACGACGTAGCTTATGCCGGCAAATGGTGCCAGAATATCGGACGCCTCTCACTCGGCCCAAGTCCCTGTCAGGACTCGGGCACTAATATGCCCACGTAACAGAATTGGCGCCCAACGGTAGGATTTTTCATATTCCTTAAGGAATATTATTAGGGTCAACCATCTCGATGCCTGCGGTATCGGAGTGGAGGCACCTAAGTATGGCAAAGCTTTCATCTTTTTTTGCCATAGGTAATTTGACTGTTTTACTGAGCAGGGAGATTAAATAATTTTAAATATACGCGTACCTACTTATTTGTCGAGCTAGTAACTGTAAAGTCCCCAACTTCTGTGACTGTCAGTGTTGAGCGGCCGCTCAATCTGAACTCCGTCTCAGAATAGTGACTTAACTTTAGGATGTTTTAATTTTTGTCTTTTACAATCGTAGAATTCCCTGTTTTGTTCATGGACAAATTTACCGGAATTTCCTTAAACCAAGAACTATTAGTTATCCTTATTATAATACTTTAAAACTACGTGCTGAACGACTATTTGTTGGAACTAACGTAAATACAATTTATAGGTGCTCTCTGGCCGACGCCACACGACGTACTAGGCATTTGCCCGGTCGTTTGAATTGGTTCGAGTCCAGAAAGAGCAGGAGCGCAAGCATTACGGTAACGCATTTAGCAGTTGCGGTGCGGGTCTACTGCTCGTTTGTCGATCCAGGACAGAATGGGGGTGGGGGAACTGACAGGAAACGCAAAGCCGACGCCCTACAACGTACTAAACATTAGTTTCTCTGGCCGACGCCCCAAAACGTATTAGGCTAGTTGGTCAGGTCGTTTGCTTGGTTCGAGTCCAGAGAAATAGGAGACGGTTGTGGAGCCCGAGAATGATCGGTCAAACAACTTGTTTTCCGACGACTGGCGGGAGGGGGTTTTTGGACAGATTCCATATCTAGACACAGCCATTCCGTTTGGAACATTTGGATGTCTAGAAAAAGGGAAAGTAAGGGCATGTTAGCTTAGCGGAACTGGTTGTGTAGAAGCGGCTAACACCCCTAGTTAGGGAAATCTATTTTGTTTTTTTTGGGGCTTAAATATCGGACGGTTCTTGACCGAAGAGAAACTTGAGAAGCAGAGAGAAGCACCCCCAGTTTATAAACATTTTTATTGTCGACTTATTCAGCGTATACGTCGCTGACCGGGTGTTTTGAAAAGAATCACGTGAACCTTTTATACCAAAACGCAAAAAAGTGAAGACAAATTTTAGTGCGTGTATTAATCAGCACAAAGTGACAATTTATATAAAGAAAGCGGAGGCCTTTAAAGAAGGTCCAATCACATAAATGAAGGGGGCTAAGAAGAAGGTCATATTCCAACCCAGCACCGGAAGAGTGACCCGAGCAACAACGCGCGGAGACAATCACCAAACTTGGAGTGCGAGCGCGCCAAGGCTAGGAGACTCATCTGAAAGAGAGCCGTGGGAGCTCACACAGAATCAGCCAGGACAGGTAGATACCCTGTCCGAAGAAAACAATTTGGACCAATATACTGAAATGGAAGGAGCCGCCGGTGGGGAGAATTTAGAGGCACGAGGAGGACAACTAAGAGGCTGCTAGAGCGACGTGAACAAAGATTGATGGAGCTCTTGAAGCAGAGCAACGAAATGCAGCGTGGAATGAGTGCCCAGATAGAAGCGCTGAAAGCACAGATAACAGAATTGCAGTCTCCGACATCCAGGAGACCCGAACAGAAGGGACTGCCTTCGCCGCCCCGAACTGTTCCGAATCCAACGGACAGCTTTTTGAGATACCAAGAGACTCCGCCTCTGGAACCGGTAACGCAGGACATGCTCAATAGCCAGATGCACCGGTTAAGAACACCCAGGCGGATGGACACACAGGCAATCCAGAACAAACGAAAGGGAGAAGAGTCACCAACTGCACCCAGAGATCGATCGGAACTCATCGTTTCAGGGACCAAGACCAAAAGAGGTCAGATTGGACAGATGGAACCTAAAGTTCGATAGAAGCGGTCGCGGCATGACAGTTGACAGTTTCCTGTTCCGCGTAGACCGATTGCAAGAATTGTACGAACTCAGTCGCCAACAAGTCTTTCGTGAGTTCCATCTTCTGCCGAAGACTACGATTTTGACTACTACTCATTGACCCAAGAAATGAAACGGGCATTTTCCACTACCGGGAGTGACCTTATGAAAGTCAAGGAACTGATGGAAGGAAGCAAGGGCCACACGAAACCTTTAGCGATTATGTCTCGGATATGCATAACTTGCATTTCAAGCTCAAGCACAAAATCGTTGAAGATGAATTCGTTGAGCTCTTAAAGGACAACATGAACTCCCAGATGGGGGGACTGCTGCTAACATCCCCAATAACCTCATTAGCGGAGCTCAAAAGAGAGCGTCTCAGAGTGGATCGCTGGTTGAGAAATACTGGAAAAAACATGCGCAGCCGAGCTGCAGTCAACGAAATAGAGGAGTTCCAGACACTGGAGGACTTGCCGGACGCGGTCACGGTGGAGGAATTCAACCGGCAGCGGAAAGATACGCGAGGGCGTTACGAGGATGGACAAGGATGCCGAGGCCCATTAAACGCGCTGGTGTGTTATAAGTGTGGCAAAGGAGCAGACTTCTACAGGAAGCATCCTTCGAAGGAAGAATACTGCTCGATCAAATTCCACGATGCCACCTGCAGGTTCTGCGAGAAAGTCGGGACGGATGCAGATGCTAACCAAGCGGCTTTTGCGCGGAGTCCGTCAGGCAAGACCGGGATAGCCGGGCGGACCAGGACCAACCCTTTCCGGTAAAAACTCCGAACCCCAACCAAATCTCCCCTCATAAGAGCCTAGAACAACGAGAGAGGGAGTACGAACTTGCTCGTGAACGTATCTTCCCTGGCTCGGAAGATGCAGACAGCGAGACACGAACAACACGGAAAATACTAAAATTATATGATGCCCGAGCAGACTATCGCCGACTCAAGCAAAAGGTGGTGGACACGGTGGTGAGCGTGCAAAATGACAACCGTTTCTTTGCCAAAACGAAGGTCGATGGAGAAGAGATACTCGCATTACTGGACACAGGCGCCAGTGCGAACTGTATTGGTAGAGGAGCACACGCTTTCTTGGAAAACCGGACGCGGCCGATAAGAAAGCTAAGCGAAGAATGCGTACGCACAGCAAGCGGTGGTGAGACCCAAGTAACCGGAGCCATAACGTTACCTGTGGAATGGGAAGGAGGAACCAAGGACCTAGAGTTTTTGATAGTGCCAGGTCTGACACAACGATTTAATTTTGGAATTAATTTCTGGGAAACGTTCGGCCTCACATTCCTCGGTAAAGGTAGACGCGAGGTTGCCTCCATTGAAACAACACCGTATTTCGACCTTATGACCGGCGATCTAGACAAAAACAATACGCTCAAGCCCGAGACCGCCTATACCCCACATCAGCTTACCCCAGAACAACATTGTAAGCTGCAGTAAGTAATAGACACATATCCCTCTTGTCTACAAAAAGGATTAGGAAAGACGAGCTTAGAGCAACATGTAATTGAAGTGACCAACGAGGACCTACCAATCAAGCAGCGACATTACCCGATATCCCCAGCTAAACAGAAGCTTGTGTACGCCGAGCTAGATCGCATGTTAGGTCTAGGCGTGATCGAGGAGAGCAATAGCAGCTGGAGTTCACCAGTAACTCTGGTGCAAAAAGGGCCGAAAAATCGCCTTTGCCTCGATGCGCGTAAAGTAAATTCCCGGACGATCAAAGATGCGTATTCACTACCACATATTGAGGGTCTGTTGAGCCGACTACAGGAAACGTATTACATTTCCGCAATTGACTTAAAAGACGCCTTTTGGCAAATACCTCTCGAAACCAAAAGTAGAAAGAAAACCGCGTTTATCGTGCCCAGCAGGCCACTGTATCAGTTTGCAGTCATGCCGTTCGGCTTGTGCAATTCCGCGCAGCGAATGTGCCGACTAATGGATAAAGTTATACCAGCGGCGCTACGCGAAAATGTATTTGTGTATCTGGATGACTTACTGGTCTGTTCACCTACATTTGAAGCCCACATGGATATGTTGAGCCAGGTCAGTGCCAGCTTACAGCGGGCAGAGCGAACGATAAATGTAGACAAGAGCAAGTTTTGCTACAGCCAGGCAAGATATTTAGGATATGTAGTTGGGGGAGGATGCATCCGAACCGATGACGCGAAAATACAATCGATACAGGAATTTCCCCAGCCTAGCTCCGCCAAACAGATGCGGAGGTTCCTGGGAATGACAGGCTGGTACAGGAGGTTCATCCAAAACTACGCCCAGACAGCGGCACCGCTTCACGACTGTTTGAAGAAAGACCGCATAAAGAAATTTGAGTTGTCAGAAGAGGCAATCAAGGCGTTTGAACTTTTAAAAACCAGCATGGCAACAGCACCTGTACTCGTCACCCCGGATTTTAAGAAACCATTTACCATCCAATGTGATGCCTCGACCACTGGAGTGGGGGGAGTTTTGTTCCAAACAGATGACGAGGGCGGAGAACATCCAATCGCCTATATGTCAGCCAAATTGAACAAAGCACAGCGGAATTACAGCATAACCGAGTTGGAGTGCTATGCCGCTATCCTCAGCATTACCAAATTCCGTGCCTACGTAGATGGGATGCCCTTCAAAGTGATCACTGACCACGCTAGTCTAAAATGGCTGATGAGTCAGAAAGACTTATCAGGCAGGCTTGCGCGATGGAGTCTGAAGCTACAAGCATTTGACTTCACCATAGAACACAGGAAAGGGTCACTAAATGTAGTCCCAGATGCTCTCTCACGAGTTCATATGGACGAGCTACAGAAGGCTGGGGCGGAATAACTGGACATACACATCAACCTCGATTCGACAGCGTTCCAGTCATCGGATTATATCAACCTAGTGCAGGCGGTGGACGAAAATTTAGGTAAAAGTCCAGACCTTCAACCATCAGAAGGCTATGTATATAAACGGATGGGATTCTGCCTAAACGACGCTGTGGATGAAGCCCGAGCATGGAAGCTCTGGGTTCCCGCCGAGCTACGTCCTGATTTAGTCTGGAGAGCACATCATGCCATAACCGCAGGGCATGGGGGTTGCACAAATCACTAGCCAAATTGAGACAGTTTTACTATTGGCCAGGCATGGCTGTAGATGTTCAAAAAGTAGTGAAGGAATGCGAGGTCTGTAAGATCACCAAGACCGCCAACAAAAATGACCGACCACCCATGGGAGAACAGCGGGTTACGGAGCGGGCTGGCCAAAGGTTGTTCATCGACTTTATGGGACCATACCCGAGGACCAAAGCTGGGAACTCGGTGATTTTTGTATGCCTAGACCATTTATCCAAGTTTGTCTGGCTGCAGACGATGAGACATGCAGTAGCTGCAGAAGTCATCAAATTCCTTGAGACCAAAATTTTCCATCAATATGGAGTCCCCGAGCTTGCACACTCAGACAACGGCAAACAGTTTGTGTCTCAAATTTTTGGCGAGCTAATGACCCGCTACGGTATTCGACACGTAAAGACTGCACTTGACTCCCCGCAAGCAAACGCGGCTGAGAGGGTAAACCGATCTGTACTCCAAATTTTGCGAGCGACAATTGCCACCGATCAGCGAAATTGGGATACCCAACTAAGTCGAATAGAGTGTGCCCTTAGGAATGGCCTACACGAATCGATAGGCATGGAACCATATTACGCAATGTTCGGAACGCGGATGGTTACCCATGGAACAGCCTTTCCGATTCTACGGAAACTGGGGGGAATACAGGCAGGAGATCCACAGATAAGTCTCCCAGACAAGATGGAACTTATCCGACAAAAAGTCACCCAAGGATTAAACCGAAATCATGAACGCGCAGAAAAGGCTTATAACACCCGTAGCAAGCTCGTAGAGTTTTCCGTAGGACAAGTTGTCTATAGGAAAAACTACAAGCAGAGTAACAAAGCTGACGGATATAATGCCAAGCTTGGCCCGAATCGAATTCGCTGTGTTGTACTCCAGCGTAAGGGCAAAGCGCTATATGAGCTGGGCAATGCAGTAGGGAAATGTGTCGGAGTATTCCATGCTAAAGACCTGTATGTCGCCTGAACTTCTGAACGTAATCCGACGACTCCAGAAGGCGACAAACTTAGAACTGTGGGATTGCACGAGTTGATAGAAGGTCCCGATCACATGATGAGGTGAACACGTAATTAAAACTACCCTGATTCCGCTATAAAAGCCACAGCCGGGGACAACAAATTAACCAGACATTATGAACACCTTCACCACGTATGAACAAGCAATCAAAGCTGCTCACCAGCTTAGGAGGCTTCGGAAGGAGTACGAGAGCAGGGCCTCTTATCTGACGGTCCTCACGGATTGGACGAGTGGGCTCTGCCACAGCATCAACATCGATGAGGAGTGTATCCAGCAGAGCTGGATACAACTCCATGCAAGGCCACAAGAACGAGAGACCATAAAGCAGGAGATCGGGCAAAGGACCCGAAGCCAGAAGAACGACCGAAGTCAGTTGCTCCAAGTCCAGGAGCAACTCATTAGGATTCAAAGACATATATTCGGGATTCAGGAGAGTCAACAGAGGGTAGGGCGGCGCATGAACCGCTTCACCAGAAAGTTGGCAAGGAGAAGCCCGCGCCTGGGAGTCCTAGCGCGGGAAGATATAATACTTATACTAAGGAAACCTTGAGTTAAGAACTATGTCTAGTACTTAAATAAATATATAAGTGAAAACAAAAAAAAAATAAAATAAAATAAAAAATAAAAAGAAACAAAACAGAAAAAAAAATTTTTATACTTTTGATATTTTTTTTCGTCGGGAAATGGGAAAACTTTGCACTTTTCAGCTGAGTAGCCCCTGGTCAAAAACCATGGCTGTGGCACACTCAGCAGTTTTATTCTCAACTTTTTAGCTTTTACTCACTTCTAATTTTTTTTATATATTTATATATTATTTTTCATTAAAGCTATATTATATATTTTATTATGAGCCATATTTTTATTTACAGGTATAAATATGTATGTATGTATGTTTCCGTGCGAGTAATAAAATTATAGAGTAATAAGCCCGACTAGCTCATCTGAGACTGGGTTAGAGTAGTGGCTCGAGGCCACATGTAAATGGGCGCCTAAGAAAAGAATAAAGGAGAAGAAGGAGATCTAAAGAGATGGCCGTACGAAGATTTCTTTTGCGAAGTCATTCCATGCGAAGCCGTATCGATCACTTCGAGCCTGTTACGTACGCCCTCCCTACAAAGATTAACCCCGGCAAAACAACTGCCATAAGTTGAGGGTAGTAGTATGGAAACGCGGATTCTGGGACAATTAGCATATTAATGGCCCCAAGCCCCCCCTCCCCCTCATTAACCTATGCGGGTTCTGGGACAATTAGCATAATCCAATAAATTAAGTGATTTTAATGGACTTTGAACTCATAAAAATGTCACGATCATGTCTATAAAGAGTATACTTAATTACCCCCATCGCCCCCACATCCCCATGTGACAATATTGATCATGTATCCTTCCCCTTATTATGTGCAATTAATAGTCAGGTGAGAAAGGTGCACGTGAGAAAGGTCGCACAACCATAGTATCCAAAGGTTGTTATCTTACAGGAACATATCCGATCATGTTGGGGAAAGGTGTGATCACGTACCCTTTTGCCTCATTATCACAGGTGTTGCTGTGCACGTGTGAAAGGTCGCACACCCAAAGTATTCAAAGATGGTTATCTTAGAGGAACATGTCCGATCATGTTGGGGAATAATGTTTTCTATGATTGTAAAACTAATTTAGAAATCAAAAGAACCCCACTAAAATAAATTTCACAAGTTAATGATTCTCAGATGTGGAATATTTTCAAATACTCATTTTTGTTTCCGCCCCAGAAGGTTTAACTGGTAAATTCTCTAAGATTCTCTCCTTTCCACAAATGGGTCATAAACATGTCATAGAAGGGATTCAAGCATGAGCTACCCGAACATGCGCACCTGTCCATTACCTGACCGCAATAAAAGGGGCACATGCACAAGCCTGAAGGCGCGCGCTCATTGACAAGATCATGGGCCTCACGCCAACGACCTCACGGCTGACTGCTAGCTCTAATACGTTCCCATAATAGGGGTTGAAATCACGACCGCGCAACAACTCGCAAGTAGCCGACATATCTCAGTCAAGGAAATATTTTCCATTCTCCATACCTGTAAATTTAACTCGAAATAAAAAGTCAGAAGTTTATTTTGTAGCATAATAATACATTTATTCATTTATTTTGGTATTGTGAACATTTTTATTATATATAGAAATTAATTTTCTGCTTTGATTCTAGCGATTTGCATAGAAGAAGCAGGCGCACGTTTCCGACGTCATTTCTGGATTACAAAATGTAAAGTGTTCACCATAATTCGTAGTTTTGAGATCATGTCCACCTCGATTCATGAACATAGTTTTTGTGTTTAGAAGGTATTGAAAATGCTGACCAATTATCTGTCCTTTAAATTGTTCAATAAATTGGTCAATTTCCTCATGAAATTTCATTTTGTTAATTTTATTTTCTTGTAGGTCTTTACACATCTAGTCTCAACTTTAAAATGATGTATAAAAATTATTTTATTGTTTTGGAGCTACTTTTAAAAAATGTCAAAATAATGTATGCATTGTTAAGAGCACAAACCCCGCCCTTAAGGTGTGTTTCACAATAGGGAAACCGGTTTCCTTTAAACCTGTTTAATGACGGACAGCCCATTTCCTCGATATTAATGAGCTGACGACTCCCAAAAAACTTCTGTAGAAATCGTTTCTTTTCCACACCTTTACAAATAATTTGTTTTCCGCTTGTAATTGTCCTTAGATACTTTCGAGCTTGTGGAAAACTATTTTCTCCATCGTTCCAAAAAATTTTGTGATGTGTATTGGTTAACCAAATTGCAGTCTTTCGAGATTTTGTATTTAGCAAAGTAAAATCATATGGTGGTTCTATTAAAAAACTATTATTCAAGTCTGGTTCTTTTTCGAATACAATTCCGATTTCCTTTAGAATAAAATTATTATTATTATCAAAGAAACCTTGAACATTAATCGAAACAGTATCTTTCAACATTTTTCTAATGTTAAACAACTCGTTGTACTAGTCCGTTTAATGGGTTATATTCAACTAAACGGTCATGTATGAGGAGACAGTAAACTTGGGTATTTTCATGACTTGGTGTCTTCAGTTCTATTGAAATTCTCACATCAATAGGACCAGTTTTCACTGATTCGTTTTGATATGAAAGATCAACCACAATAATAGGGGCCTTCAATTTAAATGCATTTGGGGTCAAAAATGGTTGTGATTCACGATTATAGTAACTAGATTGAAATCTTGTATACATTTCATATAGGTGTGCAAACTGATTCTTACTAAAATCAACATTCAGATTATCATATGGATATGACTCAGAATTCAAGTGAACTTTCAAGTTTGATAAGTTATTTGTGATAAGTTCTCCATTTAGTGTAAATCCAATTATGGCAAATCTTGGTTTTTCGCGGTTAGCCGACAATTTCACATTCCAGCTGTGTTGACTTCCATACCCCAATTTGGGGTTAACATATGAATCCCAACTCCGGAATGCGATTGGTAGGTTTACACCACTTTTAATAATATCGTACATCTTAATTTGGAGTTACATGGGGAATTTTCCAGGTTATATTCGTCATTTCCAACTTAAAAGTTTGTTCATTTCTGGTTTGTTCAAACACATCACCAAGATTCTTAGTTAGCATCAACACTAGTTCGTGTTTACAATTTAACAAAACTTTTGTATAATCCTCAGCAAATCCCAACAAATTTTTTAATGGTACAGAAGTGTTAAAGTGGGGTCCCGTAGAAATTTCGTCTCCACTGCTCCATCCGGAATTTAATAGATTTTGACTTTGAAGATTATCCAGAGATATATAATTTTTTAGGGTTGTAGTCATACCGACAAATCGTGTTTTATCAATCTCACATCCATTTATTTCGTACTTAATTTCATCCAAAAAGTAAGCCATACAATTATTTTTAAAAAAAGTGGTAACATTATCAGTTGTAGGTCCATTCGGTGAATCTTTTCTAATAATTCCTTGAAAATTAAGGTAACTTTCGTGAGGAAGCACGTACAAGTCTTGATTTTGAATAGTAATTCGAATTTCATCGTTTGGTTTAAATGTTTGATTATACGATGAATAAGTATGAAACTCTTTCTTCGAAATACTCTCATCTGAGTAAACCTTTTCTCGAACATTTAAAATTTCGTTCATTGTTTTCCTTTCCACCTTTTATATTATACTCGAAGCTTCAAGCCTAACGACTTTAAAAATATTTTATTTTTCAAAGTAAGTGAGCTTCTTTTTACTGTTGATCCTCTTTCTATAGCTTTACAATTAGTAATGCTTGGCTGAGGACTTAAGCTACGTCTTTTATTATAAATAATCATTCTATTAACCGAATGTGCATGCGAATCGAAACGTTTTCACCACGTAAATTCACCAAATCACCGTTTTGATCAACTATGCGTATAGATAGTGTGCTTATTTCGTCACAGTTGATTGGTAAATAAATTAGGTTATGTGGTGTCACTGTCATTTTATACCCAGGCGGAACCTTAATGCCAAACTCATGTAATGTATGATTCGGTGTATTATCTACATATGAACCGCTGATTATATTACATTCCAAACGAATTGTATTAATTTTTAATATGTTCACGGTCTGATCTGATCGATAGGTTTTTGTAGGATGTGGTTCTAGTACTTTTTGATGGAAACCAAACAGTTGTCCAACCGATCTTTCCTTATTAAAGTAAACTGACTCTCGCATGGTAGTTATTTCAACTTGAAGTGTATTATTATTACTTTGAATTTTAAATGTATTTTCAAGGTTATAGTCTTTTAGTTTATTGTAAATGAAATCGGTGATATCATTCAGTTCATATGATCCAGTTGGAATTGTAATTGTCACCGATGTGGAAGAGGTTATTTTTTTCATCAATATTTGGAATCGAACTATACATATTAAAATCGATAAGAGCACACTCATATCGACCATTCAATTCGATAGGTGGAAAAAAGTTTGTATTTATAATGGAACTATTTCCATTCAAGGATAATGCAAGTGATCTAGACATATTGAAATCTCTTGATAAACTGTGGCATTGTAAGTATCGAACCAAGCTTTATATTGAAATTACTCCTTAAATCATAATAAATTGATCAAATCCTTTTCTGTATCTTCCGTTATCCATTTCGTTATCCTTGCTAATTAATAGGAATCCGTGCTTGTCCTTCCAACATTCTTGACAAATTTTCACAAATGTTTCATAATTCATATCAGTGTTAATATGGTCCCGATATATATGCCGCATATTTAAATCATCTTGTTTAAACATTATAATAAAGTTGGCATTGTCACGAATCAGATGTTTAGGTATATGACTATACGTTTGACATAAATAAAAAGAGTCGATATTTTTATGTCGACCCATACAAAAATAAGATCTTATGTTATCTTGTTTTTCACAAGCTACGTCATCGAATATCATAATGGAATTATTTTTAGCTTCACTGGGGTCTAGTACACCCTCATTATGGGAGAATGTATGATATCCCATTCCTTTAATCGGTTTGATTAATTTCTCCAAGTACTCATATTTAGGTTGATATAAACTTTTTGAAAATATATAAACATTTTCGAATTTTAATCCATTAGGACTCTCTATTAGACTTAACATAATATTAGTTTTACCACAATTCGAAGGCCCAACAGTTAGAGCCCTTATTGTGTTCGTTAAGAGAGCACTATGTCGTGGCGGTTGATTTTTCTCGTTTTCATCGTTAATATTTCCAACTAAAATTTTTTGTTTTTGACCTATTAAACGCATCTCTTAATCTAATGTACCTCATTCAATGAGAAATCTTTGATGATTAAACATCAATAAAATGGGGAAACGTTTTTATAATCGCATCAGTAGTATTTTTAATTGTAAACACGGTGGTGGTCTTGTCGATAAGCTAGTCAATACATTACCGTTTGAAGCCCATATTCCGGGATATAATTTTTGTGGACCGGGTACAAAGTTACAGAAACGGTTGGAATGTGGTGATCAAGGAATAAACCCATTGGATGAAGCTTGCAAAGAGCACGATATTGCATATTCTCAAAACAAGGCATTGAGTGAACGACATAGGGCAGACTCCATATTAATTGACAAAGCCTGGTCGCGTGTCAAGGCACCAGATAGCAGTCTTGGTGAAAAAGCAGCAGCATATTTTGTTACAAATATAATAAAAGCCAAGAAAAAATTTGGTATGGGATTGAATAAAACGGAAAAGAAAGGAAAGAGAAAGATATTGAAGAATAAAATGAAGAAGACAAACCTTTCGACTGTTATTAATGTTGCTACTAAGACATTAAAAAAACAAAAACCATAAGACATTATGAGTGCAATTAAAGTTGCACGTAAATCAATTCATCAATCAATCGGTTCTAAGAAAAATGTTAAAGTACCTCGTGTTATTAATGTACCCAAAATTGGAGGTTTTCTACCAATCGTGCCGGTCTTGACTGCCCTCAGCGCTCTTGGTAGTTTAGCAAGTGGTGGTGCAGCAATTCCAAAAACAATTAACAATGCGAGAATGGCTAAAGAAGATATGGAGGAGAAAAAACGTCACAACAGGAAAATTGAAAGTGTTGCTGTAGGAGAAGGATTATATCTCAAGCCCTATAGAAAGGGTTATGGTTTCTTTCTTAAGCCCTACAGTAAGGGGAAAGGAATTAAGAAGCGAAAAAACTAATTTCTCTGCTACCCAATAGACCACTATCATATAGACATAATACATTTTGCTAAGAAATATCCCACATTTTAGAGGAGTGTTTATGAGAGATCTACTTCCAGAAGCACCAAAAAGTCGGGAGTGTGGTATAGTAAACCTAGATAATTCACGATCAAGTGGTACACATTGGGTTGCATATAATAAAAATAAAAATAATATACATTATTTCGATAGTTTTGGAAATCTTCAGCCACCTAGAGAAGTTGTGAAATACTTGGGTCATAGAATACAATACAATTACGATAGAGTTCAAGACTTTGATACATACAACTGTGGACACCTGTGCCTCGCTTTTCTACTTTCTTTCGTAGAAGATGTGGAGTCAAAACCGGTATATTTAAATGGTTAACTTACATTTGGGGGGTTGAAAATCAATGTATGGGTACGTGTATGTGTGAACTCTGTATAGTATAAAAAGTGGACCTGCACGCATTCAAATTCACAGTCTTAGATTTTACTTCACATCGAACGTCATCTAGAGGACAAGAATTTTTGATCATTCTTAACAAAAAACTATAACAGCTCATGACAGCTCAAAACAGCTGGTGACCAGCTTATAACAACTAGTTAACAACCAGTTAACAGCTACTAAACAGATAATAACCATCTAATAACAGCTATTAACCAGCTAAAACAAGTAGTAAGCAAGTACGAAACAAGTACTGAACAACTGCTTTACAGGTAGTAAACATCAAAATACAGCTAAATACAACGTGGAACAACTGTACCAAGTCCAAAAACCTCAACAACCATCATGAATCAGGAAAACCAGATGAATATTGTAATTAAAGAGTTCAATAAATTTAATAAAAAGACACTGCTATCGAAGACAAGGATGCCTGAAAATGTAAGATTCCCGATCCTCAAGGCGGAGCGCAAAACAACAAAGGTTGGAGAATCTATTGCTCTCGAGTTGGAGGAGCACATCCTGTACATGCCGGAAAGGTACACCTCTCTTCAAGATGATATCATCAATGAAATGGTTGATGGAAAATTTAATATTTATAAAAGTAATGACCATTTGTATTTAGAAATAAGTCAGTAATGATTAAAAAGATTGAGATTTTAAGAATATAACAATAAATACACTTTTTTAAATATAATGAAGAAAATGTATCGAATTTTTTTTTATTCGGAAATGGTGTATAAATATTACAGATTATGGCGTTCCCTAAACAGTAATTGTTTAGTAACTGAGGAGTGACTACATAAATTTCGGAAACTTAAAATCATTTACCTATAAAGTTTGTAAAATATACTACAATGAATATTTTGTCACAGTTAACCAAAGCTAGATTTGCTTTGAAGCGAAAATTCGATGATCTCAAACAAGTCAAAAATCATACTAATTTACAATTGGAGGAGACTTTTAAACCTATTACTGAACCCTTACATGAACTTGTTAAGGAAAATAAAAAACAAAAGGTTTCTAATGTAAAAGATAGTATAAAAGTAAAGCGTGAAATGATGCAAATTAAAACATACGATGGTGATGAGAGAGCTTGACGATTTATACTTTACAACTAATGAGAAAGATCTGCAGTCTAATCGAAACATAACTCCACCAAGGTCTTTCGATGATAGTGATTCCTATAATCAATTCTTTTCACAGACGAATATAGAGGAAGATATAGAAGAAGAGAAAAAGGAGACGGAAAAAAGTGAAGAAGAAGAAGCCACAACACCTTTACCAATGTATACAGAAGAGGCCGATATGGGTGTGGATGCAGAGCTAGAAGATAATAACACTAGTTATAATTATGATTTTAATATCCTCAGTAATATCAGAGGAAATGTGTTGGATAAAGGTTATGGACCTAAAAAACTGCAAACAATTCATTAACACTGGGAGATAAAGAAATAAAAATTAAAAATAATAAAATAACATTTTCTAGTGGAATGAGTTGTGATCTGACTCCTCGTCTGTACTCTCTAATTTTTCTTAGTAAACCTGAAAACTTTGATGATCAAGACTTGAAAATGTATAAAAAAATTATTTTAGAAACGAATATACATAGAGTAGGCTTTAAACCTAATAACAGAATCAAGGGTACACGAGCATACAAATATAACCATATTATTAAGAAGTTGATAGACAAAGATTTCAGTCCTACAACATCTACTCCACTTCGCTCAAAAACAGGTTTTGGTTAAATGACTCTTCAGAAATCAAATCCAAACTATGTATATTGGAATGATGTAAATGAGTTAGTCGAACGGTTGGAAATTTTAGTAGCATCAAAAGGAGCGGGTAACACCAGCCACAATAACGAAATTTTTTCAATATTAGAGGAATTGCGTGAAGAAAGGATTATATTTTAATGGGTATAAATAAGAAGGACAAATATGTTTTACATTTATAAACATCATGTCTGTCGACAAGTTTGGACATTTTTCTGTTGATAAGGAACGATCAGAAAATTTGAAAAGACGTGTTAATTCTACTGAGGGGTTATTCATCGATGAGGACGGTAATCTAAATGCTCAAAATAAACGTATCAAAAACGGATCTAAGACTTTAGACAACAACGAAACAATATACTGATGAGATTCTCGGAAAGTTGGGAGAAGATTTAAGGAAAATTATAACTCAAAATGTTAATCGTCGACTCACAAAAATTTCAAGCTTAGAAAATAAAATTGAATTGAATAATAAGAGGGCAGACAGCGCTGACCAAATTTTTGCCCAAATTCTGGAAAAGATTAAAACCATTGAGGACTATATATTTAAATATGTAACAAAACCGGTATAATTACCGAAAAAAACCCCAATTGAGTTAGAAGGTGTCGCTTTTCAGCCTATTAGAAGAATATGATTAAGCGAGGAATCGTAAATGAGTTGCACGGACCATCTCGAAAAAACTTTCAACGAAGACGAGTCATTACAAGGGGTATAAACGATCTGTGGCAAGCAGATTTGGTTGAAATGGGAGCCTTTTCAAAATCTAATGATGGGTACCGATACTTGTTGACTGTTATAGACACATTTTCGAAATATGCTTGGGGTGAGGCATTAAAATCAAAAAATGCAAATGATGTTTCCCAAGCCATGGAGAGAATATTTAAATCGGGGCATGGAACACCAAAAAACCTGCAAACTGAGGATGGCACTGAATTCTTGAGCTCGAAAAATAAGGTATTAATGAAAGGTTATAGATCAAATCATTGGTCAACCTTCAGGACTCTAAAATCATCTATAGTTGAACGTTTCAACAGAACTCTTAAAGAATTAATGTGGCGTGAGTTTAGTTTCAATGGAAAATATAAGTGGATAGATATGTATAAACAATTAATTAATAAATACAATAATAGAGTGCAAAGAACAATAAAAATGAGTCCAAGTAAAGTCAATTCCTCCAATGAAAAACAAATATTACAAACTTCGTATAATCACCTGAAAATATTTGTTGCAAGTAAATTCCGTAAGGGGAACCACGTTCGTATCAGTAAATATAAACATGTCTTTAAGAAAGGGTATACACCAAACTATACAACTGCAATCTTTAAAATTAGAAAGGTGAAGAATACATACCCTAAAACATACTTACTTGAAGATTTAGAAGGTAGCCCGATTCAGGGCGGATTCTATAAAGAAGAACTGAAAAAACACGATTTCCCCATACATACCTAGTTGAAAAAGTTGTAAGGCGAAAAGGAAATAAAGTTTTGGTTAAGTGGCTCGGGTTTTCAAAGACCAGCTGGATAAATAAAAAAGACATTTTGTAGTATAATAAATGATTTATTTAATTAATTTTATTTATATATTTATCTTATCTTATATTAAGTTTAATATTAATATTTTTGTACAATGTCTTAAACTAAAATTAAATATAATAAAAATACTTTTTACAAACTCAAATTCATTTTCATTTATATTTTCCAAAGTCTCGATCATAATAAAACATCTCCAATTCAACTGATTTATAAAATAGTTCTTTTTCAATATGTTTCTTTTGAAATTTAAGACTATCTAATGATTCTCCATCGTTCACATAATTATTTTGTATCATCTCACCCAAGCAAAGTGAATTTGATTCTAACCATTCAACATTTTCTAAAATATCTTTTTCAATTAATCTCTGATGTTTTATTGATGTCGTACCATGGTCTTCGTTACTTAACTCTAAAAATTGTGTTTCATTAACATTAAGTTTTCTTTTATTATCTTTGCCACAAAGAATTTTTTTATTTACTTTAACTGTAGTTATTTTGTGTGCTTTTGATCTAAACATTGTTCTATTACCATATAGTGAGGCCCCAGATAATAAAACATTTTTATAGTGTTCAATTGTAAGATTTCGTGAACTCACTCCCTTTGCTTTATTATGTGAAGATTCAACTTGATCTATTCTATAACAATAAACCTTTGAGCACAGACCTACAAATTCTGTCATGAGTTTACCGTTAAGTTCATCTTTAAAAAATCCTAAACTTTTTTTGTTAACTCTTTTGAAGTTATATAGATTAATTCTTTCATCTGAATAGTCCGATGTATCAAATTTTGCTTCAAGATCATTACGAATATCTTTATAAAAATCTTCAGTTTTTATTGTATAGATAAATGAATCAGTATCCATATAATTTAAGAGTAACTTTTCCTGAAATTTTGGCTTCATATATTAATAGTGAAAATCATACATTTTCCATTTCGATAAGTCTAATACTGCATATCCTAAATACATTGGCTTATTAAATATGTAGAACGGACAATCTTTTCATTTGAATTGCATAGAAATTATCATTAATTTTAGTTCCACTATGAAAATTGGATTTTGAAATTAAAGTTTTGGCACAATGTGCTTTTCGTCCAGTCTTCGAGCTATCCGGAGCTTCCCATGTGCCAATAAGCTTAATATCAACCCTGCGCTCGGGATCTTCCATTGTTTTTCCGTATACAGAATTATTCATTAATTTAAAAAAATCTTTTTCAAATTTATTTTTTGCATTTTGCCTATGTAAAGTATTTAGATCAATGTAATTCTTTAACCAAGGTTTTTGTAAGAATTGAACTCCTCTATGAATCTTTTTCAGTACTAACCCATTCTGTATACATTGTTGCAAATTCCTATAATGTATTACATAATTTTTCTTATTTCCCAGGTCAGCAATTAATTTTTTTACCTTATCCTCTTTTGAGGCCAGACAATTTGACGGACAAAATGGAAGATCATTATGAAGATCATGTAAACGGTATGGATATATTAAGTCCACTTCCAAAAAATAACCGTAGTTGCTATCAAATGGAATATTATGAATATTAAAATTGTCTATGTCTGTATATAATACTTATTATTTGCTTTTGTATATCTATGACAACATTGAACTAAACCACCTCGAATGCTACTTTGAATAAATCTATACATATCTATATCTGTCAGCAATTCAAGTTGAATATTTGTAGTTTTCAACATTGCTTCCCAAGATAGACCTGGGGTCGTAAAATACTGAGCTGGGTCAAGTGAATAAATTTGCATACAAATTTTTCGGAAGTTTTCAAAAATGTCAGTTAAATGGAATACATCAGTTTTCAAATATAGTTCTAAATAATCTTTAAGAGTTGAACATGAGAAATGGGACCAAACTTTAAGAGCGTGATCATAATCTTCCTGAGAGCATTCCCTTTCCGTTAAATTACTATAGAATGCTTCCCTTGGTGGGAGGGAAGTTTCCTCGAGTCTACTAGCGGAATCTAAATATTCATAGGGAAATATACCCTTCTTACGCATTAGTTGAAATTCAATATCATTACTAAAAAATGACTTTACAGTATTCATTTGATCATCAACTAAATTAGAAGCTAGCGTATCTAAACTTGATGGCATAAATCTATACGTATCCAGAAAACAAATTTCAAAACTATTTCCACTAAAGCATTTAATTATTTTAGAAACAGAAATATAGTTTTCCTTATTTATTGGAATTACGGAAATTTCACCGGGAATCTTTCCCAACTCTTGTATAAATAAATGACAGTCGTATTTCGAAAAATTATGAAAAAATACTGGTATGAATTTGTTAACTTTATAATCCAAGTTACATTTAGAGTGGGCTGCACCTCTAAAGCGACCTGTGAAATGACAATGATCTCTAACCCTATCAGTCCCTAAAACTGTCTGACAAATAGAACAATTCAATGAATTATCAAATTTTTGCTGGTCATTCAAAGTCATTTTCATAGGAACTATTTTATGTAAGTAGTCATTACTCAATTTAGTTAAATCTTTTATCAATGAATTTACAAAACTTATTCCTGAATTTTTTCCTGTTTCTAAAACAAATTTATCTAGTTTAGAATCAAAAGCACACTTTATATAATACGCATATGATATTGGAATATGTTCATTAATATTAAATAATTTGGGGCTCACTTCAAGATTTTTTGGTTCCAGAATGCATTCAAAATCCGCGTAGACAACAAATGGAACTTGAAGCTGATGTTGAGTTTGGGTAAATTTCAGTGTATTATTTTGGGGGTGCGGCATCTTTGAAACCTTCCTACTGCTGAGCGTCTTGTGTTTCAATGCAGCTTCCTGGGTTCCGGAAAAATTCAAGCACACATTGCAGAAAAATTGCGCCCTCCTCTGATTTCCTCTTTGCGCAGTCATTAGTCTTTGAAAGAGAATTATATACACATTATTTAATTGCTTAAAAGAGATAAAATGAATAAAAGAATTTACCTTGAAATATTTTTAATGTACATGTAATGTCCATTCCCTCCGTCTTCCAAAAACATCATATTGATATGAAGAGGTTTTTCCACTTCCGATTGATAAAGTGGTCCAATTATTTCCCTCGTCTCTTCATTGTATCCGAATACGTTCAAACTCATATGAGTATTCTTTTTTAAAAAATGCTTAATACATTTTATTTCAAGGGGGAAAGTCAACCCTGTGAAATCTAATTTTATTTCATCACATATAAATTATCTCCAGCGATATGTCAATATTATATGCCGAACATCTTTGCGGCCTGTTAACAATTTTTAAGGCAGAAATCAACGCCCATTTAAAACAATATTGATCATTTTCATTACAAACATTGACTATTGCTTTTTTTGTCAAAAGGAAACGAGGTAGTGGTATAAAGGACGAACCAGCCATCGGTGTATAGTGGTTCACATTCATTTCCAAGCGAATCAATTTTATAAGAGACCATCCGCTGTCTCTCTCTTGAAATTCTTGAGTTTTAGAAATTATTTCCATGGTATGTTCATGAAAGATGCATTCTAAATCAGAATCTTTATTCATGATCGTCATTTTACTTTGAAAGCTTTTCATTTCAATTTCCTCAGAGTCATCTTTTAAAAGTATATACTCTGCAAACAATTCAAAGTTGACTTTTGCTGAAGTATAACTTTCTAATAGAATGCTGAGATGAGGTAGCAGTGACAATCCAGCTTCATTCAAGAAACTCTCAGGTAAGATCAAGTCCGATCCATCGTTTACATACATGTAATGCAGTATTCTTCCCTTGAATCCCTCAGAAATTTTTTTGACTCTTCCGTCAAGGGGTTGAATTGCATTTCGCTTATGCACCTCCGAACGGACATGGTTTGCCCACTTATTCTTTTGCAAGAAACACTTGCAGGACTGACAATACTGATTTTGGTTATTCATTTTATTTTATTCTTTTAGTTTAAACTCTTTTTTCACGATCACTTTTCACTTTTACTTAAGTTGCGTTTGACGTAGCAGAGTATCCCACTTCAAGACTATTTTTGGAAGACTAACTATTGTCCTCGATCATTTATAGTGTTTGAAGTGGGCGTGAACGATAATATTGAAGATGAGAGGAGCATACTTAAGATTTTTTTAAATTCAAAAACTTAGGTAATTCTAGTAGATTACATCGACTATTCATTGGTTAGAAGAGATGAGAAGTATTGTTTTTTAAAAATATTTGATACAAGTGTAACCAATAGGACACCATCAAATCGATAAAGGAGACACAAAATCATAGAATAAAGGAGAGTGTTGGTTAAAAGAGGTCGCACATACTTTGCTGCAGGTGGGAAAGGAAAGATCTTGTCAATTTATACACACAATCATACTCAGGTAGCCAATAGGGGACAGTTTGGTAAAAATCATTTCGAGTTTGGGAAAAATCAAAGATTTTCATATGTTGAATTTCGAGACGAAGACGAAAACCTATATAAAATTTCCTTATAAGTTGTGTAACCATATTTAAAAGTGTAAGACGAGATTGTTGACTTAGATAGACAACATGCATTCAGTTAAAATAAATAATTTTCTGAACGCATTTGACGGAATTCTGTTCAATGCACACTATGTACGGCTCCAGTTCATACAATCAAAACTCTTTGAATGTGATGGAGGTAATATGAAAATATCTATTCATGGAAATCATATGAACACCTGCGTGTGGAGCAATGATGCAGCCACCGAGGGAGTTGATACTTGTGTATGCCCTCGAATTTCGGATTACAAAAAGGAAGCACTCAACATTATGAATATATACTATAATATTGAAAAAAGAATGAAAAAGATTAAATAACGTAAAAACGTTCGCAATACCAAAATAAATGAATAAATGTATTATTATGCTACAAAATACACTTCTGACTTTTTATTTCGAGTTAAATTTACAGGTATGGAGAATGGAAAATATTTCCTTGACTGAGATATGTCGGCTACTTGCGAGTTGTTGCGCGGTCGTGATTTCAACCCCTATTATGGGAACGTATTAGAGCTAGCAGTCAGCCGTGAGGTCGTTGGCGTGAGACCCATGATCTTGTCAATGAGCGTGCGCCTTAAGGCTTGTGCATGTGTCCCTTTTATTGCGCTTGTCAATGAGCGTGCGCCTTCAGGCTTGTGCATGTGTCCCTTTTATTGCGGTCAGGTAATGGACAGGTGCGCATGTTCGGGTAGCTCTTGCTTGAATCCCTTTTATGACATGTTTATGACCCATTTGTGGAAAGGAGAGAATCTTAGAGAATTTACCAGTTAAACGTTCTGGGGCGGAAACAAAAATATGTGTTTGAAAATATTACACATCTGAGAATCATTAACTTGTGAGATTTATTTTATTGAGGTTCTTTTGATTTCTAAATTAGTTTTACAATCATAGAAAACATTATTCCCCAACATGATCGGACATGTTCCTCTAAGATAACCATCTTTGAATACTTTGGGTGTGCGATCTTTCACACGTGCACAGCAACACCTGTGATAATGAGGCAAAAGGGTACGTGATAACACCTTTCCCCAACATGATCGGATATGTTCCTGTAAGATAACAACCTTTGGATACTATGGTTGTGCGACCTTTCTCACGTGCACCTTTCTCACCTGACTATTAATTGCACATAATGAGGAGAAGGATACATGATCAATATTGTCACATGGGGATGTGGGGGCGATGGGGGTAATTAAGTATACTCTTTATAGACATGATCGTGACATTTTTATGAGCTCAAAGTCCATTAAAATCAAGATAATTTATTGGATTATGCTAATTGTCCCAGAACCCGCATAGGTTAATGATGGGGAGGGGGGGCTTGGGGCCATTAATATGCTTATTGTCCCAGAATCCGCGTTTCCATACCACTGAGGGTAGAGGCCCCTAATGACTAACGCTCCGATTGCTAAGGGCAAAACAGCAAAAACAATTCGACAACTCATGGGTGTCGCGTGGCCAGAACAACGACCACGATCGACCTGCACGTAACCGTACTCCAGTAAGGTGGCAAAGTGCATCAGCCGGCCGTTGACTCCTAAAATAGGGGAAATAGAGAAACAGTACCCCTAGGTGGGAACACCTAGTTAATTCATCCAATATGTAGGACTAGCGAAAGCTCCTGTCCGGTATAAAAGACCCCAGCCAAATAGAGAAGCCAGACAGAAATTGTTCTGATCTCTCCCTGACAGTGGTCTAGAAGTAAAACTCCCATCAACACAGACCACGGCTGGAAGAAGGCTGTGAATGGCCTAAGGACCCCAAGATGGGCGGCGAAACTTCCAAAGTGGCCGACAGCACCGCCAATGTGATTAACCACGTAGAGATCATTGACCACAGGGATGATATTCGAGATGTCAACAAGACCCTGAAGCTCATAGCTGGACTACTACTGGTTATAGTGATCCTTAAGGTGGTTAAGATGTACAAGCGCTCTGTTCAGAGACGCCGCGACCAACATCACACCCTGGAGAAAGTGGTGACCCACATTGGAGCGTAAGCCGAGCAGATACAGTGAAGTGAAGCAGCAAAAAGACAATAGAAACAATAAAATAATAATAAATAAATTGCACTCCAATATTATACACAAAAAGTAAACCGCCAAAAACAATCACAAACAATTTGCGAGTACATGCATTTCTGAATGCAAGTGTAAACAGAACCCCCAATTACATACGCTGAACAAGAAATTGGAGCTGCACCGACCAGCCCCAGCTCGAGCATTGGAACTGACGTGCGCCGCAGTGGAACTCTCATACGATGCATACATACATACATATCTATACAGCGATAGTTTTATTTTTTTTGTGTAACGTAATTTTTGTGTATTGTTTTGTAAACCGCCATCAAGTCTTGCACGTATATATATGAATAAACCAATTCTAAAATCTCCCAAAGCCCAGGATCCGGAGCGTCGAGATCTCATCGCCCAGAATTAAAAGGAGGGCAAGTTCGTCGGAACACGGTTCTTTTCTTATAATTAATATATATATATATATATCCGTACACCATGATCACTTCAGAAGCTTTAGCAAAGACTATAAACAACGATCCACAGTTTATCGTAAGAATTCTATACTTGTTATCCAAAGCCAAACTGCCAATAACAGTGAGTGAATTAGAGTACTTATATATTGAGACCTTCCGTCTAGATTTTTCACCCCTGGCCCACTGTAATAAGACCGAAAAGGCAATCATTATCTCCACCGTACCAACGGTCATTGTCCTTTCCCGTCTAGATAAGAATTTGTTTTTGGGCAATGTTAATACTTTCCTAGTTAAGACAAAAAATTAATCTTTTAGGAGTTCATATAATAATATCCATATACAATAATTATTTCATATATATAATCATTTAGATATACTTTCCTCTTCTTATACATTTTACCATTTTTTATATATAATAATTAAATGTTAATTTTTCAGCGGCGAGTATCAGCCTTGTAATTGTATGACAATTGCAAGAGCCCTCTGAGCGACGTTTGTAGTCGTGAATAGTCAGCATTTTGCTGATGTGTGCACCTTCACAGGTGGCAAAGTCTATACTCTCCGCTAATTAAATAATTGTCAATTAATTTAATCCCCATATGAATTAGCCAATATTATGTTACTCAACACCGGCAATGTAATGTGAAGAAGAATTCGAAATCATGGTGTGCTAAAGCTTTATTAAAGGGGTGTGCTGACGCGAGAAGTGGAGTAGGTCAAGAACAATGACATAACTTTTGACGGACAACCTTGACAATAGGGGATCGTATTGCGCGGCCCGCGACGATCCATTGGCACACGAACGTGTGAAGGGGAGGGAATATGGCCAAAACACAGCCCGATCGTATTGCGATCAAGCGACAGCTAAGCTTGTGGGGCAGTGTGGACTGACGACTGACGAACTTTATGAACTAATATTACTTTCCAGGCACTTTTAATATTTATTCTCGTTATGTTGGAGAGGAGAGAGGCTTACCAAGATCCCACGACCCGAATACGACGTAGCTTATGCCGGCAAATGGTGCCAGAATATCGGACGCCTCTCACTCGGCCCAAGTCCCTGTCAGGACTCGGGCACTAATATGCCCACGTAACAATACTCTATGGGGTCGGAAACGTCTCCTTCACTGCGTTGCAAGCTTCTGACTGAAATCAATATACCCTCTGCAAGGGTATACAAATTAGCTTAAAAAAACCCGCCTGCAAACCGTCCAGCCTGACAGTGGTACCAATTTGCTCGAACTTTTAAATGGCGTTTTGGTTTGATTTTAAAATTATTGACAATTTCCAAATGTAAATAAACCAATTCAGCAGCCGCAAGCAGCTGTTCAGGGCTGCAGTATGTAGCCTGGCGGGTAATTCCAATTTTTCATTTTTTTTTTATTTTGTAAAATATGCACTGTTTAATCCGCTGCCTAATGGGAGGCAGCCAAAGCTGAGATTTACCCTTGTGCAAATGCCAGTGGTTGTTGTTATTGCATCGCCTCTGCCCCTTTGCAGATGGCGGAGCTTGATCCAAAAATTAAAACAACGGAGTCAATGATATTTACTTCACGAAGTTCTGTGTGAGACTATATTCTGCTTTTGGTTATACATTTGGTTGGGCTATGCATAACAAGAAAGCTTATGATTTACCGTTTTCATTGTGGATCATAATGCTTTACAACAGAGGGTATCTTTAAGCATACAATTTCAACTAAGATAAAGAGGCAAGCGTGAACATACTCCGCCCGTTGGAAGGACGGTCGTTCTTTCAAGATACAGGTGAGATATGCAGGGCGCAAGGGCCATTGCTGAGGTGAAGCGTTGTCTTCATGGATCATGACCAGCTGCCCCGGGACTATGTTCGCCTTTGGAGAAAGCCACTTGCTGCGGGCCTGCAAGGTGTGCAGGTAATCTCGTCGCCAAAGCTCTCAGAATTGTTGCTTGATGTGGGTGACCCGTTGCCAACGTGTCAAGTGCGAGAGGTTGCATTTCTCTAAGCTTGACTCTGGAAGAGCCTTTAAAGATGTTCCGACCTAAAAATGCGATGGAGTGAGGGCTTCTCCATCGTTTGGATCTTCTGAAAGAGGCGCGAGGGGTCGTGAGTTGACAACCGCTTCAGCATCAACTGCGACAGTTTGGAGTTCCTCGTACGTCAGATGTGAGTGACCAGTGTTTTTTACCAATAAAAGCTTCATGGACTTTACCGCCGCCTCCCACAAGCCGCCAAAATGTGGTGCGCGGGGTGGAATGAAGCTACATTCTACTCCATTAGATGAGGTGAACATTTGTAGGTCCATCAACGCTTGCTGGCTGAAGAGTTGCATTTTAAATTCCTCTAATTGAGTGCGGGTGCCAACGAAGTTGGTTGCGTTGTCGCAGAATATCCGATTTGGCAAACTTCTCCGCCCAATGAAGCGCTTTAAACAGAGAATAAAGGTATTAGTTGAAAGATCAGATACTAGTACTACATGTACTGCATTGATGAAAAAGCAAACGAAGACGGCCATATATGTTTTGTATGGAGACTTTCCGCGAATGCGATAGGACGTCAGAAATGGACCACACAGGTCAACCTCAGATAAAGCAAAGGGGTTTGTTAGTGACAACCGGTCAGCAGGAAGTGACCCCATGATCTGGTCCAGCAAATGAGGCTTGTAGTGATAGCAGTGGACACAGTTGCGCACCACTTGGCGAACTAGTCGACGAGAACTAACTATCCATACTTGGAGACGTAGGATTCCGATTAGAGCCTTGGGCCCTGCGTGCATGTTAGTTTGGTGAAGAAATTCGACGAGTTTATATGTGAATTTGTGATCTTTTGGCAGTAAAAGTGGGTACTTGGCTTCTACTGGGATTTTCGCATTTTCTAGACGCCCGCCAAAACGAATCGAACAAAGAGCCAACATTAAATTTTGTTTTAAAATTGGTAAAACTTTTACCGAAACGTTTCAATTGATGAAACAAGTTTATGGCGATGATTGCCTATCCCGTAGCCGAGTGCACGAGTGGCTTCAACCTTTTTTAAAGTGGTCGTGAGGACATAAATGACGGACGAGCCGAAACTCAAAAAATCGCGCCTGGAAAAATCAAAAGTGAAGACAATGCTTATTTGTTTTTATGATTCCAAGGGTATTGTCCACAAAGAATTTGTTCCACCCGGCCAAAACGTTAATGCGGTATTCTACCTTGGAGTTTTGAAGCGTTTGGTGCGCCGTATTTGACGTGTTCGGCCCGAATATCGCGAAGATGGAAGTTGGCGTTTGTTGCACGATAATGCGCCGTCTCATCGATCGACGCTTGTGTCCGACTATTTGACCAAAAATCACATTTTAACCATCAACCACTCCCCATATTCACCTGATATGGCACCGTGCGACATCTATCTTTTCGGAAAAATGCATTTGCCGATGAAAGGAAAGCGTTATGCTGACGTAGAGGCCATTCAACAGGCTTGCACCGGCATACTGGCGGCCATACCGCGCAACGTGCTAAAACACTCGTTCGACTTGCTTTTGGACCGTGCAAAACGCTGTATTAAAGCAGAAGGAGACTATTTTAAATTAAATAAATTGATTTTGCCAAAAAAACTATTTGTTCTGTTTTTTTTTTAAGTCCTGTTTACTTTGGAACTCACCTTGTATAACTGATTCCAACAGAAAAGGTGTCAGCCTTTGAAGATCTGCGCTGAGGACTTTACCCATCTTTAAACAATCTATTTCCTTCCAATACGTTTGATGCTGAATAAGTCTTACAATAAACAGGAACGAGTGCTGCAACTCAGTTGCTGGCATTTCAACCGCTTACGAGACGCAGATGTTTTTGCTTGCAGGGATCTTATTAAACGCCCGTAAAACGTAAGCTGTGACTCGAAGAACACGATGATACGAAGAGATTCGATTCAGAATTTGATTAAGGATATTTTCTTTAGATTCAGTGCATTTGAGTGATGAAATTTTTCTTATTTCCAAATCCGCATCTATGGTTTCGATTTTGTCCAACTTAAGAAAGGTTGGTCCTGTGAACCAACTTGTATTTTGAAGTTCGCTGACCTTGCATCCACGAGTTATGATGTCAGCCGGATTTTCTTTTCCTGGCACATGACGCCAAGAAATATTCGATGATTTAGTTTGAATTCCTGGGATCCGATTAGCTACAAAGCAATTTAATTGGGAAGAGTGCATTGTGAGCCAGTGTAATACGATTTTGGAGTCTGTCCGGAAAACAACCTTTTGTATGTTGCTGAACTTATGTTTTATTTTGTTCCACGTATCACAAAGAATTGATGCAGCACATAGCTCTAATCGTGGAAGAGAAAGGACTTTAATTGGGGCAGCCTATAACTTTGCTATAAGTAAATGCGATTCTACTGATCCATTTTGAATTGAGCGCAGATATATACAACAGCCGTATGCATATTATATTCGTCGTTTGTAGATGATTTATAAAAAATTAATTTTTTTTATTTTAAAACTCGAGTGATAAGCCTTTATTCTTAATACATAATTAATACAAGACACTTTTAAAACTTGTGAACCGATCGCGGTCTCGGACAAAATAAGACTGCCCTCTTAATTCTAAAAAATAATCCAATGAACCTCAGCCAGAAGCTTTCCTTTTCTTAAGCTTCCAGAACTTTAATTTTTGTTTAAAATAAAAGCTTATGCTGAAACTGCCGCATCTCGTTGTGAAATGAAATTATGCTGACCGATGCAATTTGATTGAAAATCGGAACGCAATATGATCTGAACTTAGAACGCAATACTGTGGGCTTCGAACGAAAGAGTTTGGGCTTCGAACGGAAGCTTGTGTTTACTGTACGATTGGTTTATTTATCTTAGCAGGACGGTCAAGCGCGGCCCTCGAAGTAAATGGCAAAGGCAAAGGCAGAATCTCAAACAAAGGCAAAGGCAATGTCGCTGAAGGCAAGGGCAACATAGATGAGATTGAATTCGACAATTTGTTTATAAATTCCATAAGTGAAACCGTTTCACGGGTTGGATAATTCTCCCCCTTCTAAAATGGATCGTCCCGATTCAATATGAAATTCATTTAATTGATCTCTTAATTCTGTTAAAAAAATTTCTTGGTTAATAGATTTTTTTGGTTCTGGGCGTTGTTTTTTGGTTACAAATAATATAGAATTTTTGTATTTTATAATAAGTAAAAAAATCAAATATATAATGATTAAAATTCATAATATAAAGGTAAGTGATATTTAAGTATTATTAATTTTAATGAAAGGATTTAAAATGTTTATATTATCTAAAGAAAGTTCTGAGTTATTTGATAATATGTAATCGGATATTTCATAATTTTTGAAGTGGTTCGTAGTTAAGAATTTTGTTTTCCAAATTGGTATATGAAATATTATTTATTTCGGTTGTACCATTAAATGTTATCAAAAATGAACCGTTTAAATGGGAGTTGTTCACAATATTCTTACCATTTACAGGGGTGGTCAAAAGTATTTTCACAAAACAAAAGTTAAATAAGTTGAAAATCATAAAAAATATAAGCAAAAAGAGTTTTGAAAAATTTTTTTTGCAGTTACTATTAATTTTGTTTGAAGAAACTTTTTGCATCAAAAAATTTAAGTTTTAAAGACGAGGAAAAAAGTTCAAAAAGTAGATTTTCACACAAAGTCGTCCTTTTCAATAAGTACTGAATGGGTTAAGACATGTATTGTATCATTTAAGCGACATTTAAATTACCTTTCCATTGATGCCAAAGTTAACAAGAAGTAAGTTCAAATTATGAGTATATTTAACTTTTGTTTTGTGAAAATACTTTTGACCACCCTTGTATAAAAATGGCACCATCTTGTATGATGTCTATTTTTTTATTTTTCTCTCTTATTTTTTTTTTCAAGTGGATTTCTCGTCATTTAATAAGCGGATTTTTTTCATTATTTAAAGTGCAATAATTAATAAAAAGTTCGTTCTTAAAGTTAGACATTTCATAAAACATATTTGCGCATTTTGCGACTTGATTGCTTAATACTAGTTTCCCATCGATTTGGTTTTTGTTCATGTTTTAATATTTCCATGATGCCATCATTGCTTAATATTTTGGTATTAAAAAGTCAATTTTTGCTAGTGTGATTGTGTCAATTAAATTTTGCAGATCAAATGTTAATAATCGTAAGCGATGTTTTCGCAGTGGTAAATCTTGATCAATAAAAACATTTTTAAAATCATCAGAAAGAGATTCTATTTCTTTGAACAGTTTGGAATTGATAATAAATTGCTTATTATTATTTTTAATTAGTTCATCGATTTTATTCTGTATTTTAATAAAATCATCATGATCCGGAGTTCCAGCTAACCATTTCCATCTAGTTGATATTAATTGTGATAAAATTATTTCGATTACTTCTATGTCATATTTAATTTCCCATTGTGACCTTTTATTAGTATCCCTTTTTATATAATCTGATTCCAATTTTTTTATTTCTTTATAAAAACTTAAGTTAGTTACGTGGAATAATTCTGCGTATGAATCGTACGTCAATACGTCTTTATTGTCCTTGAATAAAAGATACTCGTGACTTGTATAGTCAATTATTTCTGATTTTGTTAATAAAATAAGGTGTAGTATGAGCACCTGATAAGACATTTTCTGGAAAAGGTAAAAAAAATGTAACATATAAATTTTTAGAATTTAATATTATCTTTGTGAATAATTATATTTCTATTGTTGATTATTATTTTGTTTAGTAAATTTTCTTTAACTACTTGTTTTTTATATCTAGTTTTAAGTTTATTTCTTTCACCGTGTTTCTTTTCATAAACTACCTGTCCTACATGATATACTTTTTCTTTTCTGTTTTCATTATGTGTTTCTAACATTTTCTTCTGTGTATTTTTTAAAATTTGAGGAATGTTATTATATAGTACGTCAAAAGGGTTTTGGTTCGATGTAGAATGAATGCTCTGATTATATTCTTGAGCGGCTTTCGGAATAGTCGGTTAAATTAAATTCTTCTTTAATGCATCGAGCTAATTCTGTTAATGTAGAATGTGCCCTTTCAACTTGTCCGTTTGAAATACTGTGTCTCGGGTCTGCGTAATGTAAATTTAAGCCGCACCTTTGTGATTGATTTAAATTGGGCCGAGGTTAAGCTTGGTTCATTATCGGTCATTCTTACTTGGGCTTGTGGAAATTGTTGAAGAAGTTCCATTACTTTGTTTTCGATATTTAATTTATTTTGGATTTCTTTTACCACTAAGAATTTTGAGTGGGCGTCAATACAAGTTATGAAAGTAAGACTTTGCGCGTAATATATGTCGATGTTGTAATAGTAATTTAGACAGTTTATTTGTTGTTCTTTGTTGTTTTAAATCATTTTTATTTCCTGGCTCTTCACATGCGTGTGTTCTTGGCACAGTTCAGACGAAAAAGTGTTTTATCTCATTCGCGTTTCAAGATTGCCACACATTTTTACGTTCTGCGTTGCCAGATCGCATACATAAATTTAGTATTTTATATACTGTACATAGTTTTACAATAAATACTTAATCTATCATGTTTATATGTTTATCTTATAATCTAATTTTAAATATTGGTTGTTGTTTAAGATATTAACATAGAATTATCTTACAGTTCGGCCATCCTGACATTTAATCGACTCGATTATATCTCTATCTAAATTTTCCGTTTTCTTAAATTGTATCTTGGATAATTCTTTTGTGTCCTGTTATTTTCAACATTTCTGCAATATTTATTATTGTTTTCAACCTCTGACCTCGTTTCATTGTATCCTTTTACTTTAATTTGGTTTTGCATTTCAACTTCCTTTCCTTTCTTTTCAATATCATCGTCTAAGTCTTGTTTTTCAATTTCATCGTCTAAGTCTTGCTTTTCAAATTCATCGTCTAAGTCTTGCTTTTCAATTTCATCGTCTAAGTCTTGCTTTTCAATTTCATAGTCTAAGTCTTGCTTTTCAATTTCATCGTCTAAGTCTTGCTTCTCAATTTCATCGTCTAAGTCTTGCTTTTCAATTTCATCGTCTAAGTCTTGCTTTTCAATTTCATCGTCTAAATCTTGCTTTTCAATTTCATCGTCTAAATCTGTCGTTTCGCTTTCTTCTTCTAAATCTTTCGTTTCACTTTCTATCCATAACTTCATATTCGCCGCTTACCATATTCCTTTATAAGGTATTTGTGATAATTGAAATCCTTCGACATCTGATACTGCATATCTATCGTTTTCTAAAGCCTCATCCACTTTGTACGGACCTTTATATTTCGGTATTACTTTCTTGCATGCCCCTGGTACACTAACAAAATTTTTCAAAACAACGTAGTCACCTTTTTTAAATTTTTTAATAATTCTACCCTTATTTTTAATTTGTTCATTGTATTTTTGACTATTTATTATTTTATTGCTTGCATTGTTTCTTATTTCAATAAGATTTCTTTCTTGATTCCATTCGTCCAACTCTTCTTTTAAGAAGTCGATTACTACTCCTCTTTGACTTACACCAAATAGTAACTCGCTTGCTGTTGTTCCAGTACTTTTATGTGACGTGTTGTTTAAAGCAAACTCTATTTCTGGTAGTACATTGTTTAAAGTTTTCTCTGTTCCTGCACTCGTTAATTTGGCTAACATTGGTCCGAGACACCTATTTATGCGTTCCACTTGCCCATTTGCTTGGAGTGAACCGGTGGCTACTTTTATATGCTTTATATTATGGGTTTTCAGAAATTCTTCAAAGTCTTTTGAAGTGAATGCGGTTCCCCGATCTGAAGCTATAACCTTAGGACGACTATAAGAAGTAAAGAAATTTGATAAACATTTTGTTGCACTTTTAGAATCAGTTGATTTAGTTCCATAAAGTTTTACAAATTTTGAAAATCCATCAACCGCTAGTAAAACATGTTTGTTTTGTCCGTTTTTAATTTTTACGGGGCCGAAATGATCTATATGTACTATGTCAAATGGTTTGTCACCCTTTGGTATACTGTGTAATAAACCTTCGCGTTTCCCACATTTAGATGAAAATGTTATACATTTTAAACAGTTATGTATGTGTTGTTTAATTTTATCAGATAATTTAGGAAACCAATAAGATCTTATTATAGCATTGTATACTTTTTCATAACCTCTGTGCCCCATGTTGTCATGATATAGCGTTAAAATATTTATTTTCATGTTTGCTGGTACATAAAATAAAATATTACCTTTAAATTTTTGATAAACAAGACCATTTCTCATTTCAAACGCATTACTTTCTTCTTCCTCTAATCTTTGGCGTATTTCATGGATAGCACTGTCTTTGTTTTGGCAAATTGAAAGGTTTTGTTCTAACGTGTTTTCTTCTAATACCAATATATTCGAAATTCTACTCAATGCATCGACATGCTGCATTTTGGTACCATCACGGTGTTCAATATCGTAGTCGAAGTTTTCTAATTCGAGCGCCCATCTAGCAATTCTTGGGTTTATTTCTCTTTTATTTAATGTTAAAGACAATGAATTACAATCTGTAATTATTTTGAATTTCTTTCCCTGTAAGTATATTTTGAACCTTCTTAAAGCATATATTATAGCAAGCGTTTCGAGCTCAAAGCTATGATATCTTGATTCGTAATCTGTCGTTTGTTTTGAGAAGAAAAATATTGGATGCATTTTATTGTCCTCTTTTCTTTGCATTAATATTGCTCCAAACCCAATTGAACTGGCGTCGCAATGTAGTTCTGTTTCATGTTTTGGATCGTATATAGAAAGGATTGGAGCATTTATTAACATGTTCTTCAGGTTTTCGAAACACTGAATTTTATCTTCACCAAACTCGAACTTTGCATCCTTTTTAATGATATTATAAAGTGGTTTTGCTTTAATGGAGAATTCTTTTATAAACTTTCTAAAATAGGAACAGAGTCCTAAAAAGCTGTGAACTTCTTTTGCATTTTTTTGGAATCGGGAAGTTTTTTATTGCTTCTATATTTTTGTTATCTGGCTGTATTCCTTTCTTTGATACAATATAGCCAAGATATTCACACTTTTCTTCCATAAACCTACACTTGTCAATCCTAAGTTCCAATTTATTCCTTGTTAATCTTTGAAAAACTTCCGTCAACGTAATTAAATGTTCCTCAACTGACTTTGATGCTATCATTATATCATCTAAGTAAATGGCAACCTTTCCAGCTCTAATCATATCATCAAACACCCTATTTACGAATCTTTGAAATGTGGCTGGCGCGTTTCTCAGACCGAATGGCATTTTAATATATTCGAATTGACCCATGGGCGTTACGAACGACGTATACTTTACAGAATCCTCGTGAACTTCGATTTGATGAAAAGCACTTTCTAAATCTAGCAGTGTAAATATTTCTTTGTTTGTAAGAGTATCTATCAGATCCTCGATCAACGGTAAAGGATAATTATCTTTGGGAGTGTTTTTATTTAATGTTCTGTAGTCAACACATAGTCTAATATTACCTGTCTTTTTTCTAACCAATACAATTGGAGAAGCAAACTCTGACTGACTTGGCCTAATTATTTCGTTCTTTATTAACTCATCTAATATTTCTTGGACTTTTTCTTTTTCTGCGTACGATAATCGGCGGGGCTTATAATGGAAAGGCTTTTCGTTATTAAGAATCAATTTTAAATAGCATTTAGTTTCCGGCTTCTTAGGGATTTCAGTATTTAAATAATATTGCTTAAAGATTTGTTGTAACTTAAAATTATATTTTAAATGTATATTAGTATTGTTAATAATTAATGTATTTTCCTCTTTATCTAAATCAATTCCCATTAGGTTTCGACATTCACGTTCTATTTCGGACAAATTTTCTTCATTTTCGTTCGAGTACAACTCGTTGTACTCACTTACATTTTTTTTGTTGGGTAATTTTTCTTCCTTGTCGTATAGTAGTCTAATTAATTCTTCCATATATTTTTTACTTTCGTCTTTACTTACTTTGCTTTCTAATCTTAATTTACTTTCTTTTATTAACACAAATCTTTCCTTTTCTAAAAAGTCGGTTCCCAATATTGCAGGATATTCCATTGTTTCATTAGGTACAACAAAAAAATCTTTATTAAATTCTTGGTTTTCAAATATGATTTTACATTTAACTATTCCAATGATAATCAGTTTACTTTTATTTATCCCATAGTAGTTTTTAAGAAAACTATAACACTCGATGAATTCGGTTGGTACATGTTCTTCACGTATAAGAGAAATGGGACTTCCCGTGTCGATTAGGGTTTCTAACGAGAGAATAAGATTGTTAATTTGTTTAGTAAATAAATACTCTATTTTTCTTACAAATGAATTTGAATTGTTTGTGCTCTCCAGTGGGTTGATATTCTTGCGTTTCGGACAGTTGATTGAAGTGTGCCCCATCTCAGCGCAGACGAAACAAGATCCAGGTTCCCTCTTGCTTTTGCGACATTCATTGGCCATGTGTCCCTTTGAATTGCAATTATAGCACTTAATTACAATTGCAGATTTATTGGTATCTGCCTGGAGCGTAACTTTGTTGTTGTTGTTGACAAAAATCTGCTTCAATTGAATTTTCTTAAAAGCATCCAATAACTCAGCTGTATTTAAAAATCGTTGCATTTTTGCCTGGTTGCGTAGCGCATAATCCGGTATTCCGTCAATCAAGTGCTCCAGTAGTTCTTCTTGACTTATATTTAATTTATTTGATAATATAAGTTTTTCGTAGAAATATTCTTGAAATGATTCATCACTTTGCCAAATTTTCTTTTCAAACTTACGTTTCATTACAAGTTGAGACTCACGATTATCAAAAATGTTTTCCATTTCATAAAGCAATTCATTTACTGGCATTGTCATCGACTCTGAGCAGCTCTGTAGCCATTTGGAAGCTTTTCCTTTTAAACGATTGGAAATTAATGCACGTACACTGTGATCATCAAGTTGATAAATATTTTGCACAGATATAATTTGCTTTTTAAATAGGTGAATGTCGGTATCACCATCCATAGGGTCAAATTCTGACACTTAATCCTTAAGATGAGTAAACGGGATATTTTTGTTGATTAGTGTATCGGCTGGTTTTTCCTTTTTGGTCATATTTAATATTTCGTTTTCCTTCGTTGAAATTCGTAGTTCCCTTTTTAAAAGTTCCACTTCTCGCATCATTAAATCCCATTTCATGTCTTCGTAGTCCTGCTTAATTTTGGTCAGATTTTGTTCATATGAAATTCCTTTTTTTACTTTCGGCTTAGTTGCAGATGTAGTCATCGTAAGTACTTCTTGTACATATTCTTTGTTCTCGCTTTCGTATGTCGTCTCGGCAATTAATTGTTTAAATTTCTCTTGATTATTTCCTTCGTTTCCATTTCGTACCACTTTATTCTCAGTTTTCTTCTCGTTAACATTTATTTTCGCTGCTTCGTTGATCTCGTTTCTTTCGTTGTTCATATATCCATCTTTGTCTTGCATTTCATAACTTTGTTGCATTTCGTTGTCTGGCTTATCGTTGTCTTTCATTTCGTTGTAGTGATTTCCTTGTAATTCATTTTCTTTCGTCTCGCACTCCTTTCCTTTCTCTTTGTTCTCGTCATCCTTACAGCTTGGTGGCGCTAATGATATTACAGTTGCGTCAACTTCTCGAACTTTTCTTTCTTCTTCATTGTCTTTCATTTCGTCTTCTTTTTGTTCCTCTATGTTCTCGTTGTCCTTATGGCTTGGTGGCGCTAATGATTTTACAGTTGCATCAGCTTCTCGAACTTTTCGTAAACGTTGAATTAATTCTGGTTTATTACCAGTTAAGGGTTGATTATATGTCTTTAAAATACGCTTAAGGCCGTCAATTGTATACTTTTCATAATCACTTTCATCCATTTTGTTTAAAATCAAAGTTATTTATTATCAGATATATGTTTTTATTTTATTTAGTAGGCACTTTGCTTTTTTAAGTTCTAAGCCACTTCTGATTATTGTAATAGTAATTTAGACAGTTTATTTGTTCTTTGTTGTTTTAAATCATTTTTATTTCCTGGCTCTTCACATGCGTGTGTTCTTGGCACAGTTCAGACGAAAAAGTGTTTTATCTCATTCGCGTTTCAAGATTGCCACACATTTTTACGTTCTGCGTTGCCAGATCGCATACATAAATTTAGTATTTTATATACTGTACATAGTTTTACAATAAATACTTAATCTATCTTGTTTATATGTTTATCTTATAATCTAATTTTAAATATTGGTTGTTGTTTAAGATATTAACATAGAATTATCTTACAATGTGTAACTTTTCGCCTTCTTTACTCGGGATTGGGGATTCTCCAATTGGAATTTTAATTGGGTTTCTGTTGTTTTTGTTTTCATTGCAAATTTTACAATTTTTTATATATTTTTTTAATTTTGTAAGTAAGTTTGGCCAATAATACAATCTACTGATTTGTTTATAATTTTCGTCAAGTCCCCTGTGTGCTCTGCAATGTGTTTCTTAGATTATAAGTACTCTGTCTTCAGAAGTTTCTACGTCTTGGATAAGTATTCTTGTATACAAACATTTATTCACAAAGTGGTTTTTGAATTCTATAAAAGTCCTCTAAAGTACAATGAATATCTACCGTTAAATTAGGAGGAATATATTCACTTAAGATTGATATCAAACTTTCGGGAGTGCCAAATTCTATTATATGACTGGTATTTTCGAATATATTAATCGACTCATGTATTGTATACCTCCCCGTTGCTAATAGCAATTGTTGCTTAAACTGGTTTAAGGGCTTTCGGGTTTCTTGTATAACATTCTCAAAACTACTCTCTGCTGATTGCTGAGTGTTTTGATCTGAGACCGATTCGTTGCTGTCAGTTAAGTTGTTGATCTGAATTCTTGATAAGGCGTCTGCAACTACATTAGTTGTACCTGGCTTATAAAAGACTTTTGGAGTGAAACTTTCTATGAAGGAGTACCAGCGATTCATTTCGATGTTAGGATTTTTATCAAAGACTGCGAAAGATAATGGTTGATGATCGGTTTGAACTTCAATTCCAATCACTCCGTATAAGTAGTTTCTTAGATTTTTAAGAGCCCATACTATGGCTAAAAGTTCCTTCTTATTAGTTGCATAAACTTGTTCCGTTTTAGTCAAGGTTTTTCAAATAAAAGTAATTGGTTTACCTTCTTGAGATAAAACTGCACCACTTGCGACTTCCGAAGCGTCGGTGGTCAGGGTAAATTTTGTATTATAGTCCGGTTGAACTAATTCTACTTGAGCAATGAGATTTTCTTTCAGCTCGTTAAAAGCTTTAATAGCTGGGTCATCCAGCTGAATTAACATTATTGTTGACATTCTTTTTGAAATTTTGCCATTATGACCTCCAAGATATTTTGTTAGAGGTTTGGCTATAGAGGCGGAATTTAAAAAAAAATTTTCTATAATAGCCCGTAAGGCCTAAGAAACATCTTAGTTCCCGAATATTTTTTGGAAGCGGATATTTAATTATTGTGTCAATTTTTCTGGGTCTGTCTTGATGACGTTATAAGATACGATGTATCCTAGAAAACTGGTTTCGCGTTTAAAAAACTTTGATTTTTCTAAGGAGATTTTCATGTTGGCCTTTAATAATATATTTATAATTTTGTTTAAGTCTTTATAATGTTGTTCAATCGAGTTTGAGAATATTATAATGTCGTCCTATTCCTTATTTCCTATTTGTTCTCTTAGGATGTCGTCCATCGCTCTCTGAAAAATTCTTGGTGCATTTGTTAGTCCGAATGACATTCTTAAAAATTCTTATTTTCCATTATTTATTGAAAAGGATGTTTTTTCCACATCAGATTCTTTCATTAATATCTGATAAAAACCTGATTCTAAATCTATTGTTGGAAAATATCTTGCTTTTCCCAAATTAGATAGAATTACTGATGGGGGTTGCATTGGGTACCTGTCAGGTATGGTACTTTCATTTAATTTTTTATAGTCAATGACGAGTCTTAATTTACGGCTTCCGTCTTGATTTTCTCCTTTCTTTGGGACTACCAGAACTGGTGAATTATAAGGGCCTCGACTAGGCCTTATAATTTCTTCTACTAACGTTCTACTGATGTCGCTGTTCACGAAGTCGGTGGCAGATAAAGCGTACGGATATTGTTTCCCGTATATTGGCCTGCCGTGAATAAGATTTATTTCCCCCTTTATGTCTGTTCTAAAAGGAATTTGCATATTTATCTTTGAATGCTCTTTTTCAATATAGTGAACTATTTTTTCCTTTAGTTTGTCTAATTGATCAGTACCTATATTGTTTATCTGTTGTTTGTCGGATAACTCAACGACGGCGGGCTTGAAATTTTTACATTTCAAACGATTTTTATTTACTCGATTTTTGACGGTAATTACTTACGGCACTCTCAGGATTTTGAATTCCCGAGATATTTGTATTTTTATTGACGGTATTTACTTCGTCGGCACTCTCAGGATTTTGAATTCCCAAGATATTTGTATTTTTATTGACGGTATTTTCTTCGTCGGCACTCTCAGGATTTTGAATTCCCAAGATATTTGTATTTTTATTCACGGTATTTACTTCGTCGGCACTCTCAGGATTTTGAATTCCCAAGCTTTTTTCACTATTTTCCACAAATAATGAATCTGTGTTTTCGCTATTTTTTTCATCAAAATATTTTTTTATAATAAATTCTTTTAACGGAAGAATATTATTTTCTTCAATTACACTTGTTTCATTTTTTCCTCATTATCATAATATTTAAACTTATCTGTTTTTCCTTTATATTCCAAGACTCCCCTTTGTATATTTATTATAGCTCCAATTTTTCTTAATAAATTAAATCCAATTAGCAGATCAGATTCTAATCCTTCGATTTCATAAAATAATTGTCTTGTTTCAAATATATTTATAATACGGGAATACCCAATAACTGCTGCCCATGAACTGTAGTTACCTTTTTGTATATTGATAACTCATTTTTATTTTCGAAAATTCCCTTTTTTATATAACAAGCAGTGGCTCCTGTATCTATTAAAATCTTTAACCGCTTCTTGGTTTTTCGGTCTGTCCTATAAGGCATTCCCCTGTAGGGGTCTAAAAAATTATCTTCGTTTATATTATTTAACCTGGTTACTTTATTAGCCGGCTGATGTACTGTTCCATCTGGTTCCCTTTTCTGAGCTTGAGTTTGCTCTCTATCACTGGGGACGGCAGTACACGTAGTGGGAGAAAACACGGTGAAAGTGTAAAAGTAAAAATTTAGAAAATTGGAGCTGCTGGATACGGTGGGAAAAAAAGCCCCCGGCTGTTTAGCTAGTTTTATTCTTACTGAGAATACGCTTCGAATGACACCTCATTTGTGGAAATCCGATGACCCGTTCAAAAGTAATTCAAAACACAAGATTTTCTTCTTCTTCCCAAAATGAAAATGTTTGTCCCTTTGTGTAAGGGTTTGTATGCATCCCATCTTAGTTTTAGGGTTTTGGAAACCCTATGGGTGTATAAAGTAGCTTGAAATAGAAAACGTTTGTTCTACGACTTTTGGAAAATCCCGCTAGTTTAGCAGAAAATCAAAAAAAAAGACAGATTTAAGATGCTTATAGTATCTAAACAACTAATGCTACAGAAACGTTCTATATATCTCTGAAAAGATAATTTAATTTGCTAAATACTCTTCATATCGTAAAATTGTCTGAATATAATAGATTTAGAGAGATTTTATGACAAAAATTTATTTTCTAAAACCACTTTTTGACTATTTTCTCAAAATTGAGTCGAACGATTTCTTTTTAAATTTTAAATCATATAGCCCTTGAGATTCCTCAACTTTTGATCTATAACATTTTTTGCCCTAAAAATTACCGTTTGGAAGATATTAAGCGATAAAAAAAGCAACTCGATTCAGCTCCGTATACGTAATATTTCATACTTATTGGAATAAACACGAAAAAACTAATTTGATGAAAAATATTCTTATTAAATTTTTTTCAAACGGAAAATCTGTTATGGTTTTAGGGTCCTTTACTTGCATGAAGCTAATCGAAATAGGAAACTTAATCTATTTGTTCTACCACTTTGGAAAAACCCGCCGGGAAATGTAAGAAACGACAGATTTCTCTTGGAATCTGAAACTATACAGCCCTTGAGATTCCACACTTGTGCTATTAAAATAGGTAATTAAAGCGATAAAACTTGTTGTGACTAATTTAAGGTGGCGTTCAGCTAAGATTAGGGGTCGAATCTGTGTGTTTGGTTTTTCAATAGCCAAGCCATATGGGGACGACTCCTAGTCATGGTATTGGGGTACTTAAACTCTTGAGCAAAAAAAAACTTCTGATATCAAGCAAAAACACCTCTTAACGAGGTAAAAAGTGGTGGCGAGCGCGCCTTTCACAAAAATTTCTGATATCAACAATTGTAACGAAAAATGATATTACATTGGATAAAATAAATAAGCTATTTTAAATTTATGTATTCGGCATGCTACAACAGAAAATTTACGTGTAGGTTAATAAATATTTACTGTTGCGGGCCGAAATCATAATTTTTTTTTTTTGTTGTTGCTAGAGCTTGTTTGTTGAACTGTTTTAGTACAGTGCGTTTATGGTTTTAAATAATTTTTTGCTTTATTTTGTGGTCTTGTAATTTTTTGGAGTTTAGATTTTAGTCCAACTTTTTTTAAAATTCACCTTTAAATGGATTTTTTCATTTTTTAACTTCCATTTAATTGTTGCTAACGATCACTGACACTTTGTTGTGTTGTTTGGTGGATTTTTTAATTTCTCCACTAGAAATGTTGAGTTGTCGGCCGCGCGAGCTCCGTTTATATTTAACTTATTTTTCATTAAACAATTTTTGGAACTTTTTATTTAACGCGGCCCCACGTTGGGCGCCAATTATATTCGTCGTTTGTAGATGATTTAAAAAAAATTTATTTTATTTTTTTTGTTTTCAGTCGACGTTTTGACTCCGATGAGATTAGACGTACCTTTGTCATTGCAGAGCAAGTGATCGCAATACCCAAGTTCTTTTTCAAAAAACAAAATCAAAACAAAATCCAAAAAAAACCAAAAACAATTTCTGCACAGAAACCGCTACATCAACATCAGACCACGGAGGGCCGCAGCCAGCCCGAAGCAGCTGCAATGCTTCGACCGCCGGACTTAAACTACCGCACACAGTGCAACGAGATACCTTTTTATGAACCAAAATTTATTGTTATAACTAGATCCGATGAAAACAATTTTGAAAAAGTGTCACCGTTTGTTATAAAGAAAGTGATAGATTTCACTTGTGGAAGCGAAGTAATATCTTGCCAAAAAACTCGAGCTGGAACACTGCTAGTTAAAACGAAGGGACTATATCAAGCACAGAGATTATTAAGTCCGGTAACAGTATCCGAACACAGCAGTCTTAACTCCACCCAAGGAATAGTTTATTTAAACGACTTGCGAGGCATCCAGGAAGTCGAAATTCTACGAGAGCTCTCATCCCAAAAAGTAACAAAAGTAGAACAAATCCTGAAGTTTATTTATAACAAACCAACTGAAACCGGCCTTATTAAATTCACCTTCGCAACAACTACTTTGAAAATTGGCTACGAGAGTGTTAAGTTGCGACCCTGTAATGCCGCAACTGTCACAGACTGGGACACATAACAAAAGCATGCAAAAGCCCAAAATTGTGCTCCAATTGCTCGTCTGTACCATACTACCGACAAAAAGGAATGCTCCAACAACAAATTCTGCATCAATTGTAGAAATTACATAAACGATGAACACAACCACAGCCCAACAAACAAATCGTGCCCAGCCTTTATTAAACAAAAAGAAATAACAGCAATTAAAGTCACCGAGAAAGTCGATTTCAAGGAAGCCATAAAAATGGTATATTTTTATCCAGGCATATCCACAAACCAACATCATACGCAAAGATTGCTGCTAATCAAAAAACAACCAGTACTCAAGACCAAAACAATGAAAACTCTGTAAACCATAAAACCCAACACCAACAACGACCTATACGGAACTACGATGACATCTTAAGCGACGAATTGGAACCTTCCACATCCAGGAAAGCGTCCCGTACCCGAATTTGAAAGCGGCGACGAAGACATGGAGGTCGACCGAATGATGCCTACTTCCAAAAAATCACCAAAAAAGACGTTCCAGAATCAGACCGTAAGCTGAGAAGCCAAATTAAAGATAAATCAATAGTATCTAAACCCCTTAAGGCCAAAGACAAAACCGAAAAACCCACTATTAACACTAAGAATCTAAAATACCAGTAGTTCTTTAGTTAAAAGACTTACTCTGCACCCTAGATATGACCCTGCTTATAATTCAATGGAACTGCAACGGCTACATGAACAATTATATACATTTACAACTTATTCTAAAATCCTATATGCCTAAAGTAATCTGCCTTAAAGAAACCCACATCCACTCCCTTCATAACATCCCTATACCCCCAAACTTCACAATTATAGAAAAAAACACAGCTAGTCCACAATTCTATGCAATACGAACGCCTTACAATGAATCACGATTTCGATGTAGTAGGCATAGTCCTACATTCCAAAATGAAAATACGTCTAATAACAACCTATATATATATATTGGAAACCCTTACGAGAACACAATAATAAAGAAGGACTTTAACAGTTGGCATCAAAGCTGGGGGTCGCCTACAAACAATAGAAAAGGAAATATTATTTTCAAATACATCACTGATTCAAACCTACTCACTCTTAACGACGGATCTCCTACCCACTTTTCAACACATAATTCGCTCACGCACGTTGATCTTACAATTAGTACACCAAATCTTGTCACCCACTCAAAGTGGAAAACAGACGAAGACCTCTTTGGAAGCGACAATTTTCCCATACACATATCTCTGTTTGAGGATGTAATGGAAAGGAGAAGGTAATGGACAACCAAGATTTAAGCTAGACGCAGCTGAATGGTCATTTTTATCGGTTCTTACGGAGAAATACCATATTCTAAGAACAAGTAGCAACGAAGTAAATCAAGAAGCAGCAAATATAACTAAAACAAGGAAGAACGCTATAGTCGAGTACCTCGACTATCAGATACCCGTTACTCAGCTAAAGGGACCAAAGGGAAATGGAGATATGCAAGCAGCAAAGCGAGATTTAAGTGCGCCACCTACCGGCGCAAGACAGATTTAAGCATTGTGGGTGTTAGGGTAGGCGTGGCAAATTTTTTTTTTGGATCAATCGATAGGTATTGACGAGACCAATACATTTCAGTTAAAATTTGTTATCTAGCATAAAAATTGTGGGCGCCACAGGCTTGGGCGGTTTGTGGGCGTTAGAGTGGGCGTGGCATATTCGCATAACAAACCTGCGCTGCGTACAAGGCTACGGAATCTAAATCTGAAATCCCAATACTCTATCTTTGATAGTTTCCGAGATATCCGCGTTCATATTTACGGTTTTTTGAAGTTTGTGGGCGGTTTGTGGGCGTTAAAGTGGGCGTGGCAAACTTTTTTTTGGGTCAATCGATAGGTATTGATAAGAACACTTCATTTCAGTTTAAATTTTTACTCTAGCATCAAAACTGTAGAAGCCACAGTTTTGGGCGGTTTGTGGGCGTTACAGTGGGCGTGGCACTCTACTGAAACAAACTTGCGCTGCGTAAGAAGCTCAGGAATCTGCTCGCCAAATCTCAATAGCCTAGCTCTCATAGTTTCCAAGATCTCAGCGTTCATCCGGACAGACAGACGGACAGACGGACAGACGGACAGACGGACAGACGGACATGGCTAGATCGACTCGGCTAGTGATCCTGATCAAGAATATATATACTTTATGGGGTCGGAAACGCTTCCTTCTGCCTGTTACATACTTTCCGACGAATCTAGTATACCCTTTTACTCTACGAGTAACGGGTATAATTATAGGACAGAGTGCGAACATCTCTATTCCACAATCAAGCCCCAGCTTTAACAGAAAGAAAACAGTACCTTGGTGGAGTAAAAACCTTGAAGATCTCCAAGCCAACAAAAACAGAGCTTGGAATCAGCTAAAGCGCTGTATTACCACTGAGAATATAATACACTTCAAGAAAACCAAGGCCCTTTTTAGACGACATTTAAAAGGATCAAAAAAGATAGCACTACAATCTTTTACATCGGAAATTAGCCCAAACTCTACGACTGCTAGAATGTGGTCAAACATTAATACTTTTTGTGGCAGGAAGCTAAAACATGACATCCACTGCATTTCCTCTCCAAATGATTCATCCCGAAACATAACTGGCAAATCGGAAATCGCTCAAACCTTTGCAAACTACTGGTCAGAACAAGCAGCCGACGAGAATTTTAGCACAGTTTTTCAACAGAAAAAATCCCAAATAGAATCGTCAACTACTCTCTTAGCACCGTGCGCAGAAGCATTGATGATAGACGATAACATCAATTTTATAGAGTTCTCCAGTGTGTTAAATTCCCTCAAAGGTAAAACTCCTGTCCGCGATAGAATATCATACCCAATGTTAAAGAATCTATCATACCCTGTAACTCAAAGACTCATAAACCTATTCAACAATATCCTTAACAGCCACATACCTCAACAATTTAAAAACAGCACAGTCATACCCATCCACAAACCGAATTCCGCTAAGACAGCAGTAAGTTCATACCGCCCCATATCCTTAAACCCATGCATGGCAAAGGTCATGGATAAAATCGTTGCGAACAGGCTGTGGTGGTTTGCTACCAATTGCAAGCTCCTCGATAGCCGTCAACTTGGCTTTCGAAAAGGTATGTCGATATCTGAGTGTCTACACTGCTAGATCATCAGACTAACGCTGCCCTATCGACAAGAAGACATTTGTCAATAATAAGCTTGGACTTCGAAAAAGCATTCGACAAAATTGGAATCCATACGATAGTAGATGCCTCCCATTCTACGGAAATTGCCCTGCATCGTTCTTAAAAAAACTTTAAGCCAATTACCATTCAGCCTTAAGGCTGTCGTTTGGAGCATTTCGCACCACCCCCATCAGCAATCTCCTTTTCGAAACCCAATTGATGCCAATAGAGCTAGGGTTTGATATGAGCATAGCAAAGATGTGCAAGGCATTACTATTCTCAGCAAACACCCCAATCCAAACCATCCTACAAAAAATAAAGAAGTCTAAACGAAGACCCAGACTACAATCAGTCTTACGGAAAGCATTCCAATTTTCCAAAGATAATGGCACATTTACGCCTACTATAAAACCATACAAACAAACGACACCACCATGGTTTTTCTCAAAAGACACGGTTAACCTTTCTCTGCACCATACAACAAAGGCAATCACTCCGCCAACAGTATACCAACAAAAATGTATATCTCTCAAGGAAAACTTTCATAACTACGGATTTATCTACACGGACGGTTCCAAACGAGCCCAAGGAGTATCCTATAGTGTCACGACAGAAACAGCAGAGGTGGCAGCCATCTATGCTGCATGTAAATATGCTGACAAACAAAAGAAAAAAGTGGTTATCTGCTCTGACTCCCTGTCTGCTGTAACTTCAGTTACCAACATCAATAACCAATTTTTCTATACCGTTCGTATTCGAGACATCACCAACCAAAGATTATATTACTGTGGATTCCAGGCCATAACAATATTCCTGGTAACGACACAGCAGACATAGCAGCAAAGGAAGCTCACAAATTCCCACATGTTATGGAATGCAACTTTAACTTCACAGACACACAGTTATTCATTAAAAATACTTTAAAAAAACAAATGGAATCGATCTGGCAAAACGCATCTGACCACTAGAAATATTTCAACGAAAAAAAATTATCAATTAAAGATTACACCATCCCATCCGAAGACAACATCAACCGCAGAGATCTCACAAAATTCTTAAGACTACGTTTTGGACACACAAGATACACCTATGAGCATGTTCTCAATAAACAACCCCCACCCCAGTGCGAGCACGGCGGTACGCGAAACAACGTGCGGCACTTTTTCCTAGAGTGTCCAGTCCATGAAACTTCAAGAAGCAACACCCTCTCCAAAAAGTAACCTGATGCCCTATCCCCAAAATCCACCAATATCGCCAGCGCCAATGATTTCATCAAGGCCATACGCTTATATAACAATATATAAATTTTGTTAATAACTATATATAAATACACTCTTTCAGAAAATATGTAAGTGGCATCCTCCTAGCTTAAGGCCCAGTAGCTATAGCTAAATTAAGTGGTTGATGGCAATTTGCAATTGTCCCAAAACCAGAAAAAAAATAAATAAATAAATAAAAAAATTTTTTTATTTTAAAACTCGGGTGATAAACCTTTATTCTTAATACACAATTAATACAAGACACTTTTAAAACTTGTGAACCGATCGCGGTCTCGGACAAAATAAGACTTCCCTCTTAATTCTAAAAAATAATCCAATGAACCTCGGCCAGAAGCTTTCCTTTTCTTAAGCTTCCAGAACTTTAATTTTTGTTTAAAATAAAAGCTTATGCTGAAACTGTCGCATCTCGTTATGAAATGAAATTATGCTGACCGATGCAATTTGATTGAAAATCGGAACGCAATATGATCTGAACTTAGAACGCAATACTGTGGGCTTCGAACGAAAGAGTTTGGGCTTCGAACGGAAGCTTGTGTTTACTGTACGATTGGTTTATTTATCTTACCAGGACGGTCAAGCGCGGCCCTCGAAGTAAATGGCAAAGGCAAAGGCAGAATCTTAAACAAAGGCAAAGGCAATGTCGCTGAAGGCAAGGGCAACATAGCTGAGATTGAATTCGAAAATTTGTTTATAAATTCCATAAGTGGAACCGTTTCTCGGGTTGGATAACTTGCACGCTGTGAAGCATCTGCGAATCCATGTATTTCGCAGTCATGTTTTGGGGAAAAACCTACATATGGGGGTATGGCGATTTGGTTTAATTTGTGCAAGTCAGAATAAATAGATTGCGAACGATCTATTAATTGTTGAGGCAGTATCTCGTCCCAATTCATATGACTCATCCACAGCTCCTGCACAAAAATTTTGCATCTTATAACCAAGTTCAAGCCAAGTATGTCATACAAGCGTGCAATAATTGAGAGAATGTTCCTTTTCGTCATAGCGTTAGTTTTTGGCAAATCGAACCGAAAGCAAAATTCATCCAGTTGGGGCATCCACGACATTCCTAAGGTTTTTGCGATATCTTTGCTGTCTAACTTGAATCGATGTTCTTTGATATTATCATCCATCTTGCTTTAATTCCATTTGGCTAATTCCAATCCGGCACAAGACAAGATTCCAGTAACTTGAACAATCTTTAATTTTAAATCCTCATGCAGTCAGCTCCTGTAAGGAGGTCATCGACATACATCTCTTTAGATATAATTTCAGATTTTATAGAAAATTCTTTCCTATATTTTCTGCTATGAAATACACACTTCTGATGGCGAGAAACGGTGCACAAGCAAGCCCATATGTGACAGTACGTAACTGATATAATTTCAACGGGTCAGAAATATGGTGCCTCCACCAAATCTACTGAAACTTGCGGTCTTGGGGATCTACAATGAATTGCCGATACATTTTTGTTATATCAGCTGTTACAGCATGCCTATACAACCTAAATTAAAGCAGGGTTAAGATAAGGTCATGCTGAACTGTCGGTCCAACCATTAAAATGTTATTTAATGATACTGCTGTCGACGACTTCGCAGATGCGTCAAAAACTACACGCAACTTTGTTTTTGAGCTGTCTGGACGCAGAACAGCGTGGTGCGGGATTACATAGTGAGGTAGGTTTGGGTAAAAACTATTTACAGCTTGCATGTGCCCCAGATCAATATATTCTTGCATGAAATCAGAATACATTTTTTTTTTATCGGGTAAACGTTATAAACGACGCTCTATTTGCCAAAATCGTTGCTTGGCAATATCCACTGAACTTCCCACTTGTTGGGTAGATTTCGAAAGGGGAAGCCGATCTTGAACTTGCCCATTCTCGAGAAAACAAGAGTTTTTACAGAAGTGGCGATCACATTCTTCCTCTTCAGTTGTGCAGTGGTCTTGAGATGATTCTGGAAATGATTCGATTTCCCAAAACCTTTTTAGATTTTCATTCAGCTGTTGGGACTGCGAGATTTTGCACATAAGAACATTAGCCTTCGACCTAGATTGCGGATTGTCAACAACTTGTCCACCAATAATCCATCCGAGTGTAGTGTTAAGTAGGCATGGCAGCCCAGGCCCCAGTGATCATTTTCCGCCAGTGAGCAATTCGAAGAATTCCTGGGTGCTTAGTAAAATGTAAATTTTTTGTGGTTTAAAAACAATGGGTCAGCCAAATCTATTCCGTCAGGGATTGACCACGTTGATGATTCTATTCGAGTGGCGGGTTGAGTCAATGCTATTGTCTTGGTAATAGCAAATTGCAAAAACCATGCGCCAGCAGACAACCGTGAGCGTATGGTCGTCGAGACTGAGAACTGAAGTTTTGCTGTAACTTCTCCTATACTAGAAACTTCAAAATGTTGACGCTTTCGCTGATGTTGTAATTTTTTGGCCAAAGTATATGTGATAAAGTTAATTTCCGAGCCAGAATCAAGAAAGGCCCTTGCCGGGTGGAACATTCCGTATTTATCCTCGATAAAAAGTATAGCGGTTGGGATAAGAGCTCGATTTGATTTACGTGAAAGACATGCGACTACCTGTGGAGCAACGAAGTTGCTCGTTTGTCTGTTCTACATTTGATTGAGAAGTTTCTTGTGATTCACTCCTGCGATGTAACGAAGAATGGTGCAACCAGCGACAAGTCCGACAGCGAAATTTTGAAGGACAGTCAGCTTCGATGTGGCCCTTATGAACATATCGCTGCCTGTTTGTCCCAAGCATGTCGCTTCTCATGTGGAAGTGCAACGAACGAAGGGCCTAGATTGTGATCTGTAGAGTCGCATTTTATACAACGGCCTCTAGCCGTTATGAATGCCTTTTTGTGGGGTGATATAGTTTTTCTGGACGCTTATCATACTGCTTGAACTCCTGGCCTGGCTTTGCGCTGCATTCTAGAAACTGACACTGCCTACCTAATATGTTGTAGAAATTATCCGAAGTTGGAAACTGCTCATAGTTCTGACCTCGATCATAAGCATGTTTTGAATCTGAATCGACCTTTTGCAAAACGAGCTGAATTACAATGGCTTCAAATGCATTTTGTTCGGTGCCAAGAGAGAGCAGTGAACCACGCAACGCTGCCACTGTATCTAAAATTTCTCGCAGGGATGAAGAATTAGATTTTCTCATTTGAGAAATGGCAAAAAGGCTAAATACATGCTCGAGTAAGATCAAAACTTTTTTATCGTATCGTTCCTTAAGGCGCTTCATAGCCTTTTTGTAATTTTCTTCCGATACTTGAAATGCAGCCACTACACTCAATGCAGGTCCAGAAAGACATCAATATCAGAAAGTAAGACATCATCATGAAACATATGCTTGAAGGCGGCAATAAAACGGTTGTACTCGACATATTTTCCGTCAAATTTTGGGAGTTTTATAGAAGTAATCGATTATGGGAACTGGCCTCTGAGCAGGTGGAATTGCGCCATTGCGCTTGTTACCATTTGCACGTTTTAAAAGCGTAGATTTTGTTGCTATAAAACTGATCGCGAGAATCTTCTTCCAAGTCTATTTCTTAAATTTGCTGTTGAACTTGACACAATTGCCTAAGTGCGATTCCAAAAGGGCCAAGTGACACTCTGCCGATGCAGCGTCCATTGCTGTGCCTGCAACCGCTCGATTCGAAGTTCGTTGCATGTTTCGTTGCAGCAGAGTTCTTTTGCGCCTAAGTGCAGCTAGTTGTGCTTCTACAGGTGGTTTGGTCATGTTTGCAAAGAGATGAAAGATCAGCAAAACTGGAAGGATAATGCGTTTAAGAGGCTTTAACAAGTTTTGAAACCCTACAACAGTCTTAGAGTAACTGCGAAACTTTTTGAATTAAAACTGGGGTACAGCAAGCCTGCGTGTTCTGAAAAACTTTTACGACATAGGTTAAATAACTCACACCTATATATCTAGATATAACCAGACTTTTCTTTTTTATTTGTATTATTTGCGTCCGAAAGATCAAATAACAAGTGAACTGGGTTAAATCTGCCTATTTAAAAGCTTACGTGCTCCAGTAAGTGTCTCAGGTGTACTGGTGACGTAATGGTGTGATGCCGTAAAAGTCCAAGTTAAGATAACTTTCCAACTGATCCGCTTGAATTGTAGCTGCTACTGAATCCCTTGTGATCCCTCGCAGCCGAGTTGTTAAGGTTCAGGACAGCTGTCCTGTCACGGTCGCCAATGTTTAATCCGCTGCCTAATGGGAGGCAGCCAAAGGTGAGATTTGCCCTTGTGCAAATGCCAGTGGTTGTTGTTATTGCATCGCCTCTGCCCCTGTGCAGAGCTTGATCCAAAAATTAAAACAACGGAGTCAATGATATTTACTTCACGAAGTTCTGTGTGGGACTTTATTCTGCTTTTGGTTATACATTTTGTTGGGCTATGCATAACAAGAAAGCTTATGATTTACCGCTTTCATTGTGGATCATAATGCTTTACAATAGAGGGTAATCTTTTAGCATACAATTTCAACTAAAATAAAGAGGCAAGCGTGAACATGCACTTTAAACAAATATTCTTTTTGTAATTTTTAAGTTTATTGAAAAATGATCAAAATAAGTCGAATAATATTCGATTATTAATCAATATTCGATTTTTAGTGTATGCATCCAGCCCTGGTCATTTTTCGGTAATTTTTCCGAAAAAAAGACATCGCTCGAATTTCTGTGACACCTACGGTTTTGATGGGTTGGTTTCCAAACCAACCGTCCCCAAATCCGTTGCCGGATTCTGTGACAGTTACTATTAATTTTGTTTAAAGAAACTTTAAGCATCAAAAAATTTAAGTTTTCAATACGTGGAAAAATGTTTAAAAATAAGAATTTAACAAAAACTCCGCATATAAGTACTGAATGGGTTAAGAAAAGTCTTGTATCATTCAAACGAAATTTAAATGCTCTTGTTACATGAAGTAAGTTTAAGTTGTGAGTACATTTAACTTTTGTTTTGTGTAATTACTTTTGACCACTACTGTATATAACTACAAACCTCTTCAAAAATTATGAAATATCCGATTATATATTATCAAATAATTCGGAACTCTCTTTAGATAATATTAACATTTTAAATCCAGTCATTAAAATCATTTATATCAAAATATCGCTATCCTTTATGTTATTAGTTTCAATCATTATTGATTTATTTACCTTTTATTAAATACAAAAATATTTTTGTAGCCAAAAAACAACGGCCAGAACTAGTTAAATATTAAGATTTTTTAACAGAAATAAGACATCGTTTATACGAAATTGTTAATGAATAGGGACGATCCATTTTAGAGGGGGGAAGTTATTCAACCCGTGAATAGGTTCACTTATGGATTTATTAAAAAAATTTTTTTAATTCAATCTCAACGAGATTGCCTTTGCTTTTGACGATATTTCCTTTGCCTTTGTTTTTGATTTTGACTTTACCTTTGCCATTACTCTCTCTCCTTTAGTTCCTCAAACTAAAATGAGATGTTTTCGAAAATGTGACTATAAAAAACTTAACGATATGATTTCTCAATATAATTGGACAGACTTGTACAATTGTATGGATATTGAAAGTGCCACTGAACTATTCTATATAGTGTTAAATACTTTTTTTAATGAATGCGTTCCTGATAGGCTTCCTTCAAAGCTAAACAGGCCTCCTTGGTTTACCAATGCGCTTCAAAGACTTAAAAACCTTAAAACAAACACCTATAAAAAGTATAAAAAATCGGGTAAGCCATCTGATTTTTCGAAATATGTGGTGGCTCGATCGGACTTTAATGTTCTCAATAGTCATTGCTATTCTATGTATTTAAGTCGATGTAAATTCGAATTTTCAAATGACCCGAAGCAGTTTTATAACTTTGTTAATGCCAAGCGTAAGTCGTCGGCATTGCCTTCATCTGTACGTTTTAACTCAATGGAGGCATCGACGGATTCTGAAATTGCTGATTTATTTGCCGAGTTTTTCCAAACTACTTATAGTTCGGTTGCTTGGTCAAATTCTAACTACCCTAATCCCTTAAATAGAGCAAACTGTATTTTTACCCCTGAAATTACGGAAAGTTCTCTCATAAGAGACTTAGCAACAACAACGCCAACTTATTCTCCCGGTCCAGATGGACTCCCCGGGTGTGTGCTTAAGTTTTGTGCGTCAACCATATATAAACCGATTCTTAAACTTTTTAATTTGTCTATTTCATCATCAGTTTTTCCTACTATCTGGAAGGACTCTTTTATCATTCCACTTCACAAAAAGGGTGCGAAGGCGGATGCGCAGAATTATAGAGGTATTTCCAAATTGTCGGCAATTCCTAAAGCATTTGAACGTATTATTACTTCTCATTTGCAACATTTATGTTCCCCGCTAATATCACCGTGTCAGCATGGTTTTGTTAAGCGAAGATCGACCACCACCAACCTTCTTGAATTTTCATCTATTGTAATAAATGGTTTTAAGAAAAAAATGCAGACTGACATTATATATACAGATTTTAGTAAGGCCTTTGACTCTGTCAACCACTCTCTTCTATTATTCAAATTAAATCAGCTTGGGTTTCCATGTAAGCTATTAACTTGGATTTCAAGTTATTTGAATGGTAGGACTCAGAGGGTTATATTCAAGAACGCTGTTTTAAAATTGATCTACGTGACATCTGGAGTGCCTCAGGGTAGTCATTTGGGTCCTTTGCTGTTTACTTTGTTTATTAACGATCTTCCCTCTACCATAAAACATTCTCGTGTACTAATGTATGCTGATGATGTTAAGATTTGTTTATCATATAACGATATAGCGTCGGGTTTCAACTTACAGTCTGATATTGATTGTTTTCAGGGATGGTGTGAGTATAACCTTTTAAATTTGAACTGCCTTAAATGCAACGTTATGACTTTTTATAGGGGTACTCCTACTTTTGTTAGTTACTCTCTTCAAAATACGTCACTCGACCGTATATATTCCGTTAATGACTTAGGCGTTCTTCTGGACCCAAAACTTAAATTTGACTGCCACATAATGTCCACTGTCAACAAGGCCATGAGTGTTCTTGGGTTTATAAAGCGTTGGTCAAAAGAATTTGATGACCCTTATACAACCAAATTATTATTTACCTCCCTTGTCCGTCCTATTTTGGAATATTGTTCTTCGGTTTGGAGTCCACAATATCAAGTGCACATTGACCGTATTGAGTCGGTACAAAAAAAATTTCTTCTTTTTGCCCTTCGTAGTTTGAACTGGGATCAAAACGTAAGGCTACCTTCCTATCAGAGTAGATTACTATTGCTTAATTTACCTACACTTGTAAATCGTAGAACAATGCTTGGTACTATTTTTATGCAAAATCTTATTAGAGGTGATATTGATTCTGTAGAACTTGTAAACCGCCTAACTTTCAATGTCCCTGCTAGACTAACACGAAATTATTATCCCCTAAATTTCGCGTTCTATGTAATAATTATAACAATCTTTACCATTTAATTTGCACATCATCTTCTATCCCGGTATTAAAGACTAATATTTTAACTCATTTGCTTCATTCTTAGTTGCTTCTTTTATTTTCATTTGTGTCCCGTCTCTATTTGTTTTTTGTACCTTCCTCGCGAACTCGCATTTTTGCCCAAATTTATAGAAGGGCCCCGCGCGTAACAAGCACGTGCTTGGTGTCGTTGGGCCACTTGTTTGTACTGCTCGTAGTGCATCAACGTCCATCATATATTAACTTCGGGGGCCGCGCTTGGCTGTCCTGCTAGGATAAATAAACCAACAATCTTCCGTTCGAAGCCCAAACTCTCACTTTCGAAGTCCAAACTATTGCGTTCCAATTTTCAATCAAATTGCATCGGTCAGCATAATTTCAATTCACAATGGATGCGACAGTCTTAGCATAAGCTTTTAATTGAAACAAAAATGAAATTTCTAGAAGTTTAAAAAAGAAAAGCTTCTGGCTAAGGTTCGTTGGATGAAATATTAGAATTAAGAAGTCAGTTTATTTTGGATTGAAGCCGCTATGGGTCATACAAAAAATAGAAAGTTAAAGTGTCTTGTTGTAATTGTGAATTAATTGAATTATGGCCTAACACCATTAAAAACACGAAAGGAAGTTAATTTCGTGAGGCCGAAGTTTGTATACCCTTGCAGTAATAATTATTAAATTTATTTCCAAATTCTTAAAAATAAAAAAAAAGATTTTTCCAATAGTATAAGATAATATGTCAAAAAACACCGAAGCTATGTTATTTCCAAGCGTAAGAGATTATATGTTAAACAAGGGAGAACGCTATAGTCGAGTACCTCGACTATCAGATACCCGTTACTCAGCTTAAGCGACCAAAGGGAAATGGAGATATGCAAGCAGCAAAGCGAGATTTAAATGCGCCACCTACCGGCGGAAGACAGATTTAAGCGTTGCGTGCGTTAGGGTAGGCGTGACAAATTCATTGTTCAATAGAATAAGTTAGCCGCGCACTTTGCTCTTTCTGAGCGCCGGCAGTGCTTTTCTCTTTGCCGCTAAGTTCGGCCGGCAACTATTTACATACACACACATACACGCGTAAAAACATTTCGCACTGTCTGGCTCTGACGTCATAGCTTTTTTTCTTGGGAGGTTTGTGGGCGTTAGAGTGGGCGTAGAAAAAATTTTTTTGGGTCAATCGATAGGTATGGACAAGACTAATACATTTCAGTTAAAATTTTCTATCTAACATCAAAACTGTAGGAGCCACAGTTTTGGGCGGTTTGTGGGCGTTAGAGTGGGCGTGGCACTCTACTGAAACAAACTTGCGCTGCGTAAGAAGCTCAGGAATCTGCTCGCCAAATCTCAATAGCCTAGCTCTCATAGTTTCCGAGATCTCAGCGTTCATCCGGACAGACGGACAGACGGACAGACGGACAGACGGACATGGCTAGATCGACTCGGCTAGTGATCCTGATCAAGAATATATATACTTTTTGGGGTCGGAAACGCTTCCTTCTGCCTGTTACATACTTTCCGACGAATCTAGTATACCCTTTTACTCTACGAGTAACGGGTATAAAAACACCGAAGATATCACTGTGGACGGCAGTACACGTAGTGGCGAAGCGCGCAAGAGAGCGTGTGAAGAAAACTACTATATATAGCCGCAGAATTGAAAATATGCCATTACAGTCCGATTGTAACGAGTAATACACCAATCGAAAGGTATCGCAAAAGCCAAGAAGATTGCATACCAAGACTTTCGAAATATATACTGTGTTTATGCGATGCCGAATTCACGCTTTCATTTCGCGATCTCAGCCGATTCGTGTGTGCATAAACGCCATTTCGTGAATTCGGCAACACACGAAAGTTGACTATGATTTCAGCCTCAAAGCGTGAATTCGTGATGCGCAACCAACTTAACGCTATACAAATCAGGTGGCAACGCCGTGCATAAAAGTTGAAATTAAAACGCAAATTAAAGAAAGAAAAGGGAATAATTATTGAAATAGCCATGGAATCGAAAAGATCGTTTTGGTCAGACGCCGAGGTAACCGAGCTGCTTGGCCTGTTGAAGGAAAATAATGTGTTGAGCAAGCTCGATGGGAAGACCAAGCAAAACAACCTAGTTTACAGGGGCCTCGCAGAATCGATGAAGGCTAAAAATATGTTCAAATCCGGAGACCAAATCAAAACCAAGCTGCGAATGTTAAAGAAATCATATTTTGAAGTAAAGCGCAGCAATGCAGTCAGTGGGGCTGCCAGGAAAACGTGCACCCACTACGAGGAGCTCGAGGAGATGTATGGGACTCGCCCGGTGTCTCAGGCTGTAGGTGTGGACACATCGGAGGAGGGATTTGTGGCAATCGATGGCTTCGATGACCTGGCCAATGAAGTCTTCGCCGAAACAGAGGAGATTGATGAATCCAGTTCTACTGTTGATGCACCTGAACTCCTGGTAGAGACATCTATGCCTAGGAGCCGCCGAACTTCAAGTAAGCATATTAATTCTCATTAACGGTAACACGATAGTAATTTTCAATGATTTCATTTGATTTTTAGACAAGGCAAACGTCGTGCAGATGGTTCAGAAGATGTCAGACGACAACAAGGAGGCGTTGGACAAGCTGGAGGTGCAGAACCAGGAGTTCCTTGAGGCTCAACGGGAAATCGACGCCACCTTTGTGCAGAGCATGCGCGATGTTCTTGCGGAGTATCGGGCCGAGACCCAAAGATTCATGCGAGAATTCTTAAACTCCAATTAAAGCTGAAATATTTCAAAACAAAAGTAATTGTTCAATTTTCATTTATTTTGAACTGCTTCGCAAAGGAAAGTTAGAAACAATGTATTCCTTAAGGTGTTCCCTAAGGTCAGATGGATCGCATTCAGGAGATTGCAGTACTTGGTTACAATGCCAGTCTGGTGGTTGCTGGTTACATTCATACTCGTTGATTGGCGTAAACTTCTCCTTTCTTATTTCCACGAAGTTATGAAGAGTCGCGCAAGCCAAAGCAACATATGGAACAAATTTATAATTAATATCTATTCTTTTGGCCAGGCACCTCCAGCGTCCTTTTAATCGACCAAAGGCATTTTCAACTACAATTCTTCCCGAGCTATGGTAGCAGTTGAACGTTTCCTCCTGTGGAGTTAAGTGTCCGGTATATGGTTTTAAAAGCCACGGTAGCAATGGGTATGCAGGATCTCCCAGGAGAATGAAGGGAATCTCTTTGTTGCCCACCACAATATGAAAGTACTTGTGCACAGTACTTTTATATACTCCAAATACATCCCCAATCACTCGATACTCGGCACAGGTCGCCAGTTTATATACGCAGATCGCAACTTGTTTCTCCAAGGGAACTAGAACGGTTAGAAACATGCTCTGCACCGGTAAGTGGGGACGTAGCAATTCGGACAGTTCGAAAAATGAACTCTTTGACATCCTTAAGTTCTCAAAAAACCAATTTTCATTTTTTGGCTCTTGCATAAGTAACCAAAATGCATTGCTTCTTGGCCTGGTCCTAAATCTTCGCACTCTGGATGTCCTCAGGCGGAGAGTCGCGGTTGCAGCCGGGTAAACCTGCATCAGCATCCTGTGACTCCTGGTCACCAAAAACCGCCTCGCTTTTAATAAAGCCATGGATCTTCTGTGCCTCCACTCAGCGACTTTGGAAATTAAATTTCCGGTTCTTATTTGCCGATTGTAAATTAAAATTTTAACTTTATCCATCGCGTTGTTTGGTTTGTTTACTTTTTGTGAAAGTGTGACCAGACTAATATACCTAATTTTTCACGTCTGGCATCTCTACTGAAATCAAATCACGAAATGATATGTGTCGCATAAACAGGGGTTATTTCTATATCGCGCTTTCAAGAAATCATGATTCCCATAGCATAAACATAGTAATATATTTGTTTGGGAGAAAAGGCGGTGAAAGTGTAAAAGTAAAATTTTAGAAAATTGGAGATGCTGGATACGGTGGGGCTAAAAACCCCCGGCTGTTTAGCTAGTTTTATTCTTACTGAGAATACGCGTCAAATGACACCTCATTTGTTGATATCCGATGTCCCGTTCAAAAGTAATTCAAACAAGAAAGAACGCTATAGTCGAGTGCCTCAGTAGTATGGAAACGCGGATTCTGGGACAATTAGCATATTAATGGCCCCAAGCCCCCCCTCCCCCTCATTAACCTATGCGGGTTCTGGGACAATTAGCATAATCCAATAAATTAAGTGATTTTAATGGACTTTGAACTCATAAAAATGTCACGATCATGTCTATAAAGAGTATACTTAATTACCCCCATCGCCCCCACATCCCCATGTGACAATATTGATCATGTATCCTTCCCCTCATTATGTGCAATTAATAGTCAGGTGAGAAAGGTGCACGTGTGAAAGGTCGCACAACCATAGTATCCAAAGGTTGTTATCTTACAGGAACATATCCGATCATGTTGGGGAAAGGTGTGATCACGTACCCTTTTGCCTCATTATCACAGGTGTTGCTGTGCACGTGTGAAAGGTCGCACACCCAAAGTATTCAAAGATGGTTATCTAAGAGGAACATGTCTGATCATGTTGGGGAATAATGTTTTCTATTATTGTAAAACTAATTTAGAAATCAAAAGAACCCCAATAAAATAAATTTCACAAGCTAATGATTCTCAGATGTGGAATATTTTCAAATACACATTTTTGTTTCCGCCCCAGAAGGTTTAACTGGTAAACTGTCTAAGATTCTCTCCTTTCCACAAATGGGTCATAAACATGTCATAAAAGGGATTCAAGCAAGAGCTACCCGAACATGCGCACCTGTCAATTACCTGACCGCAATAAAAGGGGCACATGCACAAGCCTGAAGGCGCACGCTCATTGACAAGATCATGGGCCTCACGCCAACGACCTCACGGCTGACTGCTAGCTCTAATACGTTCCCATAATAGGGGTTGAAATCACGACCGCGCAACAACTCGCAAGTAGCCGACATATCTCAGTCAAGGAAATATTTTCCATTCTCCGTACCTGTAATTTTAACTCGAAATAAAAAGTCAGAAGTTTATTTTGTAGCATAATAATACATTTATTCATTTATTTTGGTTTATTTTACGTTATTTAATCTTTTTCGTTCTTTTTTCTAGATTATAGTATATATTCATAATGTTGAGAGCTTCCTTTTTGTAATCTGAAATTCGATGGCATACACAAGTATCAACTCCCTCGGTGGCTCCATCATTGCTCCACACGCAGGTGTTCATATGATTTCCATGAATAGATATTTTCATATTACCTCGTTCACATTCAAAGAGTTTTGATTGTATGAACTGCAGCCGTACATAGTGTGCATTGAACAGAATTCCGTCAAATACATTCAGAAAGTTATTTATTTTAAGTGAATGCATGTTGTCTATCTAAGTCAACAATCTCGTCTTACCCTTTTAAATATTCTTACACAATTTATAAGGAAATTTTATATAGTTTTTCCTCTTCTTCTTTTACCCAAAAATATGCATTCTCGAAATTCAACAAATGAAAATCTTTGATTTTTCCTCTTCTTTTACCCAAAAATGTGCATTCTCGAAATTCAACAAATAAAAATCTTTGATTTTTCCCAAACTCGAAATGATTTTTACCAAACTCTCCCCTATTGGCTACCTGAGTATGATTGTGTGTATAAATTGACAAGATCTTTCCTTTCCCACCTGCAGCAAAGTATGTGCGACCTCCTGACCGAAATAAAAGGGACACATGCACAACCCAGAAGGCGCACGCTCATTGACAAGATCATGGGCCTCACGCCAACGACCTCACGGCTGACTGCTATCTCTAATACGTTCCCATAATAGGGGTTGAAATCACGTTATTTTGTAGCATAATAATACATTTATTCATTTATTTTGGTATTGTGAATATTTTTATTATATATAGAAATTAATTTTCTGCTTTGATTCCGGCGATTTGCATAGAAGAAGCAGGCGCACGTTTCCGACGTCATTTCTATATTACAAAATGTAAAGTGTTCATCATAATTCGTAGTTTTGAGATCATGTCCACCTCCATTCATGAACATAGTTTTTGTGTTTAGAAGGTATTGAAAATGGTGACAAATTATCTGTCCTTTAAATTGTTCAATAAATTGGTCAATTTCCTCATGAAATTTCATTTTTTAATTTGGTTTTCTTGTAGGTCCTTACACATCTAGTCTGAACTTTAAAATAATGTATAAAAATTATTTTATTGTTTTGGAGCTACTTTTAAAAAATATCAAAATAATGTATGCATTGTTAAGAGCACAAGCCCCGCCCTTAAGGTGTGTTTCACAATAGGGAAACTGGTTTCCTTTAAACTTCTTTAATGACGGACAGCCCATTTCCTCGATATTAATGAGCTGACGACTCCCAAAAAACGTCTGTAGAAATCGTTTCTTTTCCACACCTTTACAAATAATTTGTTTTCCGCTTGAAATTGTCCTTAGATACTTTCGAGTTTGTGAAAAACTGTTTTCTCCATCGCACACTGGGCCAGCCGATCCGATTTTTGGCCAAAAATACGTTTTTTTTTTTAAGAAAATGACAAGACCGAGTATGGAGTCCTTTTTATAATACATTAAACTAATTTATGCCAAAGTTTCAAAGAATTCGGGCAAGTAGTTTTTGTTTACCGTATTTTTAAAGTTTAAAATTCATCAAATATTGATGGAAATGAAAAAAAATCTAGAAGTCAAAGATGCTGATGTAGCTGTTCGACTTCTTCACAAAACTTTTAAAAGTTATTATTTTCAACAAGTAAAAAATATTAAATAGCTCTTATGACTTACTTGTTTCCTAAAAGAAACTTTTTCGTTGATTTTTACTGCTTTTTTTAGCAAATGAGTACTTTGCTTTTCGAGTGCTTTTGAGTGCCATCTCCGAATGAAGTCATTACATCAAAAATAAATTCTTTAATTAATTTACTAAAATCGCTCATCGCCGACTCGATGCGGGTTTGCCTTAGTTTTCAGTAATTTTAATTTTAATTGATGGCTTAACTTGAAGTCGAACCGTTTTGATGAGCTTTACTAAGAATGCCTAAAAGTATGCCGTATTTTTTTTTCGTCAGGTTTTAATGTACGTTTTGGGCGCCAAAATTTGATTTTAGTCTGCCTAACATCCAAAATCTACTTTTTTCATTCATTCCCGCATCTTCTTTTTCTGAAACCCAACAATCGAATGTTATATCGATATATCGAAAAGAGAAATATCAACTTTGTTGGCTCTTCTCTAAAAAATGTTCACAATTTCTGTCATTTGGTGCTCGAAACTCGAAGCGAACACACCATGGCCTAAAGGTATGCTGCATTTCTTGTACTTTCGTCGGGGAAGAACTAAAATATATAATAAAAATATAAATGTAGCTTACATGAATACGTAGTCGAAGGCCTCGTAGCTAGCACTACCCCCTATGTTAGTATTAGTTTTTTAAACTTTACTAGAATCTCAAATTAATAAATAAATAAATAAATGAAGCATACTTTTGTGATGACTTCAGAAAATGTCAAATTAACATTAAACAAATTAAAAAACAATATTTTTCAAACAATTTTTTTCTAATAATTTGATTATAAGAATCTAAACAGATAACAAGAAGAAAAAAATAGAAAATTTTGTTAGGTCGATTATTAAATAAACGTTTAAGTGGGAGCCTCCGAAAGTAGCAATTTTTAACGGTTCATAAATCTCAAACGACATTATATTTTATAGTGGTGTTAATTTTTTTCAATTTGTTTTCTCTCATACTTAATCGTGTATGAAAATGGATTGAGTGCGTCTTCTAGTTATTTTTTTAAAAATAAAAAACCGAAAAGTATGTAAAATTTTCCGATTTTGGTTTGGATTATCTATACCATATAAAATTCCAATAAATTTTACTTTTAGTTCGTTGAAAAGTTCAATCTTTTAAGAGATAAATGCAAAAAACTGCATCCTTTTAACTATCCCAGGAGAGAAATTACAGATTTTTGGCCAAAAAATGAACTTTCTGGCCCACTGTGCATCGTTCCAAAAAATTTTGTGATGTGTATTGGTTAACCAAATTGAAGTCTTTCGAGATTTTGTATTTAGCAAAGTAAAATCATATGGTGGTTCTATTAAAAAACTATTATTCAAGTTTGGATCTTTTTCGAATACAATTCCAATTTCCTTTAGAATAAAATTATTATTATTATCAAAGAAACCTTGAACATCGATCGATACAGTATCTTTCAAGTACAACACCTTGTACTAGTCCGTTTAATGGGTTATATTCAATTAAACGGTCATGTATGAGGAGACAGTAAGCTTGGGTATTTTCATGACTTGGTGTCTTTAGTTCTATTAAAATTCTCACATCAATAGGACCAATTTTTACTGATTTGTTTTGATATGAAAGTTTAACCACAATAATAGGGGTCTTCAATTTAAATTCATTTGGGGTCAAAAATGGTTGTGATTAACGACTATAGTAACTAGATTGAAATCTTGTATACATTTCATATAGGTGAGCATACTAATTCTTACTAAAATCAACATTCAGATTAGTTTTCATGACTTGTTGTCTTTAGTTCTATTAAAATTCTCACATCAATAGGACCAATTTTTACTGATTCGTTTTGATATGAAAGCTTAAACACAATAATAGGGGTCTTCAATTTAAATTAATTTGGGGTCAAAAATGGTTGTGATTAACGATTATAGTAACTAGATTGAAATCTTGTATACATTTTATATAGGTGAGCATACTAATTCTTACTAAAATCAACATTCAGATTAGTTTTCATGACTTGGTGTCTTTAGTTCTATTAAAATTCTCACATCAATAGGACCAATTTTTACTAATTCGTTTTGATATGAAAGCTTAACCACAATAATAGGGGTCTTCAATTTAAATTAATTTGGGGTCAAAAATGGTTGTGATTAACGATTATAGTAACTAGATTGAAATCTTGTATACATTTCATATAGGTAAGCATACTAATTCTTACTAAAATCAACATTCAGATTAATTTTCATGACTTGGTGTCTTTAGTTCTATTGAAATTCTCACATCAATAGGACCAATTTTTACTGATTCGTTTTGATATGAAAGATCAACCACAACAATAGGGACCTTCAATTAAAATTCATTTGGGGTCAAAAATGGTTTTGATTCACGATTATAGTAACTAGATTGAAATCTTGTATACATTTCATATAGGTGAGCATACTAATTCTTACTAAAATCGACATTCAGATTATTATGGAAATGACTCAGAATTCATGTGAACTTTCAAGTTTGATAAGTTATTTGTGATAAGTTCTCCATTTAGTGTAAATCCAATTATGGCAAATCTTGGTTTTTCAGGGTCAACCGACAATTTCACATTTCAGCTCTATTGATTCCCATACCCCAATTTGGGGTTAACATATAAATCCCAACTCTGGAATGCGATTGGTAGGTTTACACAACTTTTAATAATATCGTACATCTTAATTTTTGCAAAATAGCTCAGAGTTACATGGGGAACTTTCCAGGTTTTTTTCGTAATTTTCAGTTTAAAAGTTTTTTCATTTCTGGTTTGTTCAAGACTCACCACGATTCTTAGTTAGCATCAACACTAGTTCGTGTTTACAATTTAACAAAACTTTTTTATAAACCTCAGCCAATCCCAACAAAATTTGATTGGTACAGAAAAGATGAAGTGGGGTCCTGTAGAAATTTCATCTCCACTGCTCCATCCAGAATTTAATAGGTATTGACTTTGAAGATTATCCAGAGATATATAATTTTTTAGGGTAGTACTCATATTGAAATGGACTTGACACGTTGAACACGTTGTATTTAGTTGTTACCTAGCAGTATTTTGATGGTTACTTTCTGTTTAGTATTGTTTTTGGATGGTTACTTTTTGTATAGTACCTGTACAGTACTTGGTTTTGGATGGTTACATCTGTATAGTATCTGTAAAGTACTTGGTTTTAGATGGTTACTAAATGTTAACAAGTATTATGAGATGCTATAGTCTCTTATTAAGAATTATCAAAGAACACAAGTTAAAGTTTCTAAGATGTGTTAGCCAAACACACTTTCAGTGAACTATCATTACCTGACCGTCATCAAAGTCACATGCCCAAGACCCAAGGACATTGAATAAAATACTTCCCCTTCATTTGTACCTGTCGTTTTAATTACAGTCAGAAGCAAAATTTGTAGGATAATTCAATATTTTGTTATATATTTAATTATTGTAAACATATTTCATTAAATTCATAATTAATTATATTTTATGTATATTTGTATATAATTAATTTTCTTACTCAATCCCTCTGTAAGAAACATGCCGGTTATTCCAAACGCAGATTTTCGCTTGGTTCCCATAGATAGATGTAAAATAGGTCTCACAATGTAATCTTTCTCAGATGTTGGATTATTTTTAAAGCATTCATTTGTTCTAACCCATAATAATATTATATCATATTTCGAAAGCATCATTAGCTAGCATAGGAGCGTCTTTCAATTTAATTTCTGATTCAAGTTTATGATAGAGGTGTTGGGACCTGGTAATATCGGTTTTTGTTGTCAACTATTTTTCTAGTTCTAGTTTTCTAGTTCTATTCTAATTGTATACTATTTGTATGAGTAAGGCATCATTGTGTAAGATTCTGAATAAGTTTAATAAACTCTTTTATTACAATACTCATCTGGTTTTCGTGATTCATGATGGCGGTTGAGCTGCTTGGACTTTGATTACTAGCTATTATTAGATGGTTACTATCTGCTTGGTAGATGTCTATTAGTTGCTTACTAGTTTTTATTAGCTGGTTACTATATGTTTAGTAGATGTATACAAGTTGTTTAGTAGATGTATACAAGTTGTTTACTAGATGTATACAAGTTGTTTACTAGATGTATACAAGTTGTTTTCTAGCTGTTTAGTATCTGGTTTTATATGTTTAGTAGATGTATACAAGTTGTTTAGTATCGGGTTTCTATATGTTTAGTATCTGTTTACTTGATGTTTACTAATTATTATTAGCTGGTTACTAGTTGTTATTAACGTCTACGAGCTTTTATAGTCTTTTGTTAAGAATGATCAAAAATTCTTGATCACTAGACGACTTTCGATGTGAAGTAAAAACTTACACTCTGATTTTCAATGTGTTTGCTATGTACATGAGAAAGAACGCAAAGCCAAAATATCTCAGGACTGATATATAAATCTTAGAGGAACATATCCGATTATGTTGGGGGAAGATGTATCCTGTGATTGTAAAACTAATTAAGAAATAAATTGTTCACAAGCTGTCTAAAAACTGTTTAGAAGCTCTTTTGATAAACAATTTTGATTCATAATGACAGATATTAAGAATATATAATAATATCATCCACTTTAACTAGTATATTGTTAAAATAAAACATTTCCTTTTTTCATGTTATGTAGGTATAATAAGTGTATCCTTAACTACAATAGCTAGCCTTACACCCCATAACTATAGTTATTAGCTACAATAAAATGTCTAGAAAGAACAAAATATATGAATGTCAAAAACGATTTAAAACTAACTATAATTGGGAAAGTAATTGAAATCACTCCGGCGTAATACAGTAAAAAGAAAAAACACTGTGATTATCCCATTTTCTATCACCATAACAAATGTGTATACCCACACCTATATGACCAATTGTATCCTTTGTCCAAAAATGTCTGTGACTTTCACTTATAAATTTGTCACCGATAATTTAAATCCCATTAAGCAAACCACCCATTGCTAACCGTACCATAACCCCAGAGTAAAGTTGGTTACCTTCAATAAAGTCAGGTGATGGTGTAAGGGATTGCTAAAATACCTCGACGCAGGCGCAAAGGTTAAGGTAATGGAACAAATTCATAGAAATATTATCCCTTCATAAAAAAGGTCATAAAAATATAATTGGGAAAGTATTTTTTTCTTTGCGAACCATTTGTAACTGTTACCAACAACACAAATAGTTATGATACGAAGGATTGCTAAAATACCTCGACGCAGGCGCAAAGGTTAAGGTAATGGAACAAATTCATAGAAATATTATCCCTTCATAAAAAAGGTCATAAAAAATATAATTGGGAAAGTATTTTTTATTTGCGAACCATTTATAACTGTTATCAACAACACAAATAGTTGTGATGCAAAGGATTGCTGAAATACCTCGAGGCAGGCGCAAAGGTCAAGGTAATCGAAAAAATTCATGGAATATTATCCCTTCATAAAAAAGGTCATAAAAAATATAATTGGGAAAGTATTTTTTATTTGCGAACCATTTATAACTGTTACCAACAACACAAATAGTTGTGATGCAAAGGATTGCTGAAATACCTCGACGCAGGCGCAAAGGTCAAGGTAATCGAAAAAATTCATGGAATATTATCCCTTCATAAAAAAGGTCATAAAAATATAATTGGGAAAGTATTTTTTTATTTGCGAACCATTTATAACTGTTACCAACAACACAAATAGTTGTGATGCAAAGGATTGCTGAAATACCTCGACGCAGGCGCAAAGGTCAAGGTAATCGAAAAAATTCATGGAATATTATCCCTTCATAAAAGGGGTCATAAAAATGTAATTGGGAAAGTATTTTTTTATTTGCGAACCATTTAAATGCATACATTATTTTGACATTTTTTAAAAGTAGCTCCAAAACAATAAAATAATTTTTATACATCATTTTAAAGTTGAGACTAGATGTGTAAAGACCTACAAGAAAATAAAATTAACAAAATGAAATTTCATGAGGAAATTGACAAATTTATTGAACAATTTAAAGGACAGATAATTGGTCAGCATTTTCAATACCTTCTAAACACAAAAACTATGTTCATGAATCGAGGTGGACATGATCTCAAAACTACGAATTATGGTGAACACTTTACATTTTGTAATCCAGAAATGACGTCGGAAACGTGCGCCTGCTTCTTCTATGCAAATCGCTAGAATCAAAGCAGAAAATTAATTTCTATATATAATAAAAATGTTCACAATACCAAAATAAATGAATAAATGTATTATTATGCTACAAAATAAACTTCTGACTTTTTATTTCGAGTTAAATTTACAGGTATGGAGAATGGAAAATATTTCCTTGACTGAGATTTGTCGGCTAGTTGTTGTGCGGTCGTGGTTTCAACCCCTATTATGGGAACGTATTAGAGCTAGAAGTCAGCCATGAGGTCGTTGGCGTGAGACCTATGATCTTGTCAATAAGCGTGCGCCTTCTGAGTTGTGCATGTGTCCCTTTTATTGCGGTCAGGAGATCGCAAATACTTTGCTGCAGGTGGGATAGGAAAGATCTTGTCAATTTATACACACAATCATACTCAGGTAGCCAATAGGGGACAGTTTGGTAAAAAACATTTCGAGTTTGGGAAAAATCAAAGATTTTCATTTGTTGAATTTCGAGAATGCATATCTTTGGGTAAAAAGATGAAGATGAAAACCTATATAAAATTTCCTTATAATCTCTGTAACCATATTTAAAAGTGTAAGACGAGATTGATGACTTAGATAGACAACATGCATTCAGTTAAAATAAATAATTTTCTGAAAGCATTTGACGGAGTTCTGTTCAATGCACACTATGTACGGCTCCAGTTCATACAATCAAAACTCTTTGAATGTGATGGAGGTAATATGAAAATATCTATTCATGGAAATCATATGAACACCTGCGTGTGGAGCAATAATGCAGCCACCGAGGGAGTTGATACTTGTGTATGCCATCGAATTTTGGATTACAAAAAGGAAGCACTCAACATTATGAATATATACTATAATCTTGAAAAAAGAATGAAAATTATTAAATAACGTAAACAACACGTTCACAATACCAAAATAAATGAATAAATGTATTATTATGCTACAAAATAAACTTTTGACTTTTTATTTCGAGTTAAAATTACAGGTACGGAGAATGGAAAATATTTCCTTGACTGAGATATGTCGGCTACTTGCGAGTTGTTGCGCGGTCGTGATTTCAACCCCTATTATGGGAACGTATTAGAGCTAGCAGTCAGCCGTGAGGTCGTTGGCGTGAGGCCCATGATCTTGTCAATGAGCGTGCGCCTTCAGGCTTGTGCATGTGTCCCTTTTATTGCGCCTGTCAATGAGCGTGCGCCTTCAGGCTTGTGCATGTGCCCCTTTTATTGCGGTCAGGTAATGGACAGGTGCGCATGTTCGGGTAGCTCTTGCTTGAATCCCTTCTATGACATGTTTATGACCCATTTGAGGAAAGGAGAGAATCTTAGAGAATTTACCAGTTAAACGTTCTGGGGCGGAAACAGAAATGTGTGTTTGAAAATATTCCCCATCTGAGAATCATTAACTTGTGAGATTTATTTTATTGGGGTTCTTTTGATTTCTAAATTAATTTTACAATCATAAAAAATATTATTCCTCAACATGATCGGACATGTTCCTCTAAGATAACCATCTTTGAATACTTTGGGTGTGTGACCTTTCTCACGTGCACAGCAACACCTGTGATAATGAGGCAAAAGGGTACGTAATCACACCTTTCCCCAACATGATCGGATATGTTCCTCTAAGATAACAACCTTTGGATACTATGGTTGTGCGACCTTTCTCACGTGCACCTTTCTCACCTGACTATTAATTGCACATAATGAGGGGAAGGATACATGATCAATATTGTCATCGCTGTGTACCTTTTCGCAATCCTTTGTAACATAACTATTTGTGTTGTTGGTAACAGTTATAAATGGTTCGCAAATAAAAAAATACTTTCCCAATTATATTTTTATAACCTTTTTTATGAAGGGATAATATTCCATGAATTTTTTCGATTACCTTGACCTTTGCGCCTGCGTCGAGGTATTTTAGCAATCCTTCGTATCATAACTATTTGTGTTGTTGGTAACAGTTACAAATGGTTCGCAAATAAAAAAATACTTTCCCAATTATATTTTTATGACCTCTTTTATGAAGGGATAATATTTCTATGAATTTGTTCCATTACCTTAACCTTTGCGCCTGCGTCGAGGTATTTCAGCAATCCTTTGCATCACAACTATTTGTGTTGTTGGTAACAGTTATAAATGGTTCGCAAATAAAAAATACTTTCCCAATTATATTTTTTATGACCTTTTTTATGAAGGGATAATATTTCTATGAATTTGTTCCATTACCTTAACCTTTGCGCCTGCGTCGAGGTATTTTAGCAATCCTTCGTATCATAACTATTTGTGTTGTTGGTAACAGTTACAAATGGTTCGCAAAGAAAAAAATACTTTCCCAATTATATTTTTATGACCTTTTTTATGAAGGGATAATATTCCATGAATTTGTTCCATTACCTTAACCTTTGCGCCTGCGTCGAGGTATTTTAGCAATCCCTTACACCATCACCTGACTTTATTGAAGGTAACCAACTTTACTCTGGGGTTATGGTACGGTTAGCAATGGGTGGTTTGCTTAATGGGATTTAAATTATCGGTGACAAATTTATAAGTGAAAGTCACAGACATTTTTGGACAAAGGATACAATTGGTCATATAGGTGTGGGTATACACATTTGTTATGGTGATAGAAAATGGGATAATCACAGTGTTTTTTCTTTTTACTGTATTACGCCGGAGTGATTTCAATTACTTTCCCAATTATAGTTAGTTTTAAATCGTTTTTGACATTCATATATTTTGTTCTTTCTAGACATTTTATTGTAGCTAATAACTATAGTTATGGGGTGTAAGGCTAGCTATTGTAGTTAAGGATACACTTATTATACCTACATAACATGAAAAAAGGAAATGTTTTATTTTAACAATATACTAGTTAAAGTGGATGATATTATTATATATTCTTAATATCTGTCATTATGAATCAAAATTGTTTATCAAAAGAGCTTCTAAACAGTTTTTAGACAGCTTGTGAACAATTTATTTCTTAATTAGTTTTACAATCACAGGATACATCTTCCCCCAACATAATCGGATATGTTCCTCTAAGATTTATATATCAGTCCTGAGATATTTTGGCTTTGCGTTCTTTCTCATGTACATAGCAAACACATTGAAAATCAGAGTGTAAGTTTTTACTTCACATCGAAAGTCGTCTAGTGATCAAGAATTTTTGATCATTCTTAACAAAAGACTATAAAAGCTCGTAGACGTTAATAACAACTAGTAACCAGCTAATAATAATTAGTAAACATCAAGTAAACAGATACTAAACATATAGAAACCCGATACTAAACAACTTGTATACATCTACTAAACATATAAAACCAGATACTAAACAGCTAGAAAACAACTTGTATACATCTAGTAAACAACTTGTATACATCTAGTAAACAACTTGTATACATCTACTAAACAACTTGTATACATCTACTAAACATATAGTAACCAGCTAATAAAAACTAGTAAGCAACTAATAGACATCTACCAAGCAGATAGTAACCATCTAATAATAGCTAGTAATCAAAGTCCAAGCAGCTCAACCGCCATCATGAATCACGAAAACCAGATGAGTATTGTAATAAAAGAGTTTATTAAACTTATTCAGAATCTTACACAATGATGCCTTACTCATACAAATAGTATACAATTAGAATAGAACTAGAAAACTAGAACTAGAAAAATAGTTGACAACAAAAACCGATATTACCAGGTCCCAACACCTCTATCATAAACTTGAATCAGAAATTAAATTGAAAGACGCTCCTATGCTAGCTAATGATGCTTTCGAAATATGATATAATATTATTATGGGTTAGAACAAATGAATGCTTTAAAAATAATCCAACACCTGAGAAAGATTACATTGTGAGACCTATTTTACATCTATCTATGGGAACCAAGCGAAAATCTGCGTTTGGAATAACCGGCATGTTTCTTACAGAGGGATTGAGTAAGAAAATTAATTATATACAAATATACATAAAATATAATTAATTATGAATTTAATGAAATATGTTTACAATAATTAAATATATAACAAAATATTGAATTATCCTACAAATTTTGCTTCTGACTGTAATTAAAACGACAGGTACAAATGATGGGGAAGTATTTTATTCAATGTCCTTGGGTCTTGGGCATGTGACTTTGATGACGGTCAGGTAATGATAGTTCACTGAAAGTGTGTTTGGCTAACACATCTTAGAAACTTTAACTTGTGTTCTTTGATAATTCTTAATAAGAGACTATAGCATCTCATAATACTTGGTAACATTTAGTAACCATCTAAAACCAAGTACTTTATAGATACTATACAGATAGTAACCATCCAAAACCAAGTACTGTACAGGTACTATACAAAAAGTAACCATCCAAAAACAAGACTAAACAGAAAGTAACCATCAAAATACTGCTAGGTAACAACTAAATACAACGTGTTCAACGTGTCAAGTCCATGTCAATATGAGTACTACCCTAAAAAATTATATATCTCTGGATAATCTTCAAAGTCAATACCTATTAAATTCTGGATGGAGCAGTGGAGATGAAATTTCTACAGGACCCCACTTCATCTTTTCTGTACCAATCAAATTTTGTTGGGATTGGCTGAGGTTTATAAAAAAGTTTTGTTAAATTGTAAACACGAACTAGTGTTGATGCTAACTAAGAATTGTGGTGAATGAATGAACATGAATGAACAAACAAGAAATGAAAAAACTTTTAAACTGAAAATTACGAAAAAAACCTGGAAAGTTCCCCATGTAACTCTGAGCTATTTTGCAAAAATTAAGATGTACGATATTAATAAAAGTTGTGTAAACCTACCAATCGCATTCCAGAGTTGGGATTTATATGTTAACCCCAAATTGGGGTATGGGAATCAATAGAGCTGAAATGTGAAATTGTCGGTTAACCTTGAAAAACCAAGATTTGCCATAATTGGATTTACACTAAATGGAGAACTTAGCACAAATAACTTATCAAACTTGAAAGTTCACATGAATTAAGAATTAGTATGCTCACCTATATGAAATGTATACAAGATTTCAATCTAGTTACTATAATCGTGAATCAAAACCATTTTTGACCCCAAATGAATTTTAATTGAAGGTCCCTATTGTTGTGGTTGATCTTTCATATCAAAACGAATCAGTGAAAACTGGTCCTATTGATGTGAGAATTTCAATAGAACTGAAGACACCAAGTCATGAAAATACCCAAGCTTACTGTCTCCTTATACATGACCGCTTAGTTGAATATAACCCATTAAACGGACTAGTACAATGAGTTGTTTAACATTAGAAAAATGTTGAAAGATACTGTTTCGATTGATGTTCAAGGTTTCTTTGATAATAATAATAATTTTATTCTAAAGGAAATCGGAATCGTATTCGAAAAAGAACCAAACTTGAATAATAGTTTTTTAATAGAATCACCATATGATTTTACTTTGCTAAATACAAAATCTCGAAAGACTGCAATTTGGTTAACCAATACACATCACAAAATTTTTTGGAACGATGGAGAAAATAGTTTTCCACAAACTCGAAAGTATCTAAGGACAATTACTAGCGGAAAACAAATTATTTGTAAAGGTGTGGAAAAGAAACGATTTCTACAGAAGTTTTTTGGGAGTCGTCAGCTCATTAATATCGAGGAAATGGGCTGTCCGTCATTAAACAGGTTTAAAGGAAACCGGTTTCCCTATTGTGAAACACACCTTAAGGGCGGGGTTTGTGCTCTTAACAATGCATACATTATTTTGACATTTTTTAAAAGTAGCTCCAAAACAATAAAATAATTTTTATACATCATTTTAAAGTTGAGACTAGATGTGTAAAGACCTACAAGAAAATAAAATTAACAAAATGAAATTTCATGAGGAAATTGACCAATTTATTGAACAATTTAAAGGACAGATAATTGGTCAGCATTTTCAATACCTTCTAAACACAAAAACTATGTTCATGAATCGAGGTGGACATGATCTCAAAACTACGAATTATGGTGAACACTTTACATTTTGTAATCCAGAAATGACGTCGGAAACGTGCGCCTGCTTCTTCTATGCAAATCGCTAGAATCAAAGCAGAAAATTAATTTCTATATATAATAAAAATGTTCACAATACCAAAATAAATGAATAAATGTATTATTATGCTACAAAATAAACTTCTGACTTTTTATTTCGAGTTAAATTTACAGGTATGGAGAATGGAAAATATTTCCTTGACTGAGATTTGTCGGCTAGTTGTTGTGCGGTCGTGGTTTCAACCCCTATTATGGGAACGTATTAGAGCTAGAAGTCAGCCATGAGGTCGTTGGCGTGAGACCTATGATCTTGTCAATAAGCGTGCGCCTTCTGAGTTGTGCATGTGTCCCTTTTATTGCGGTCAGGAGATCGCAAATACTTTGCTGCAGGTGGGAAAGGAAAGATCTTGTCAATTTATACACACAATCATACTCAGGTAGCCAATAGGGGACAGTTTGGTAAAAAAACATTTCGAGTTTGGGAAAAATCAAAGAATTTCATTTGTTGAATTTCGAGAATGCATATCTTTGGGTAAAAAGATGAAGATGAAAACCTATATAAAATTTCCTTATAATCTCTGTAACCATATTTAAAAGTGTAAGACGAGATTGATGACTTAGATAGACAACATGCATTCAGTTAAAATAAATAATTTTCTGAACGCATTTGACGAAGTTCTGTTCAATGCACACTATGTACGGCTCCAGTTCATACAATCAAAACTCTTTGAATGTGATGGAGGTAATATGAAAATATCTATTCATGGAAATCATATGAACACCTGCGTGTGGAGCAATAATGCAGCCACCGAGGGAGTTGATACTTGTGTATGCCATCGAATTTTGGATTACAAAAAGGAAGCACTCAACATTATGAATATATACTATAATCTTGAAAAAAGAATGAAAATTATTAAATAACGTAAACAACACGTTCACAATACCAAAATAAATGAATAAATGTATTATTATGCTACAAAATAAACTTTTGACTTTTTATTTCAAGTTAAAAATACAGGTACGGAGAATGGAAAATATTTCCTTGACTGAGATATGTCGGCTACTTGCGAGTTGTTGCGCGGTCGTGATTTCAACCCCTATCATGGGAACGTATTAGAGCTAGCAGTCAGCCGTGAGGTCGTTGGCGTGAGGCCCATGATCTTGTCAATGAGCGTGCGCCTTCAGGCTTGTGCATGTGTCCCTTTTATTGCGCCTGTCAATGAGCGTGCGCCTTCAGGCTTGTGCATGTGCCCCTTTTATTGCGGTCAGGTAATGGACAGGTGCGCATGTTCGGGTAGCTCATGCTTGAATCCCTTCTATGACATGTTTATGACCCATTTGTGGAAAGGAGAGAATCTTAGAGAATTTACCAGTTAAACGTTCTGGGGCGGAAACAAAAATGTGTGTTTGAAAATATTCCCCATCTGAGAATCATTAACTTGTGAGATTTATTTTATTGGGGTTCTTTTGATTTCTAAATTAATTTTACAATCATAAAAAATATTATTCCTCAACATGATCGGACATGTTCCTCTAAGATAACCATCTTTGAATACTTTGGGTGTGTGACCTTTCTCACGTGCACAGCAACACCTGTGATAATGAGGCAAAAGGGTACGTGATCACACCTTTCCCCAACATGATCGTATATGTTCCTCTAAGATAACAACCTTTGGATACTATGGTTATGCGACCTTTCTCACGTGCACCTTTCTCACCTGACTATTAATTGCACATAATGAGGGGAAGGATTCATGATCAATATTGTCACATGGGGATGTGGGGCCGATGGGGGCAATTAAGTATACTCTTTATAGACATGATCGTGACATTTTTATGAGTTCAAAGTCCATTAAAATCACTTAATTTATTGGATTATGCTAATTGTCCCAGAACCCGCATAGGTTAATGAGGGGGAGGGGGGCTTGGGGCCATTAATATGCTAATTGTCCCAGAATCCGCGTTTCCATACTACTTGCCTCGACTATCAGATACCCGTTACTCAGCTAACGGGACCAAGGGAAATGGAGATAAGCATGCAGCAAAGCAAGACTGAAATGCGCCACCTACCGGCGGTAGACAGATTTAAGCGTTATGGGCGTTAGGGTGGGCGTGGCAAATTTTTTTTGGGTCAATCGATAGGTATTGACGAGACCAATACAGCTCAGTTAAAATTTTGTATCTAGCATGAAAATTGTGGGCGCCACAGGCTTGGGCGGTTTGTGGGCGTTAGAGTGGGCGTGGCATATTTGTCAATCGATAGGTATTGCCGAGAGCAGTACATTTCAATTAAAATTTTTTCTCTAGCATCAAAACTGTAAGAGCCACAGTTTTGGGCGGTTTGTGGGCGTTAGAGTGGGCGTGGCACTCTGCTGAAACAAACTTGCGCTGCGTAAGAAGCTCAGGAATCCGCACGCCAAATCTTAATAGCCTAGCACTTATAGTTTCCGAGATCTCAGCGTTCATCCGGACAGACAGACGGACAGACGGTCAGACGGACAGACGGACATGGTTAAATCGACTCGGCTAGTGATCCTGATCAAGAATATAAATACTTTATGGGGTCGGAAACGCTTCCTTCTGCCTGTTACATACTATCCGACGAATCTAGTATACCCTTTTACTCTACGAGTAACGGGTATAAAAACAAGGTTTTCTTATTCTTCCCAAAATGAAAATGTTTGTCCCTTTGTATGTGGGTTTGTATGCATCCCATCTTAGTTCTAGGGTTTTGGAAACCCTATGGATGTATAAAGAAACTTGAAATAGAAAACGTTTGTTCTACGACTTTTGGAAAAACCAGCTAGTTTAGCGGAAAATCGAAAAAAAAGCAAAATTTAAAATGCTTATATTATCTAAACAACTAATGCTACAGAAACGTGCTATACATCTCTGAAAAGATAATTTAATTTAATTAAAAATTAAATTAATTTAACTTAATTTAATTAACTAACTACTCTTCATATAGTAAAATTGTCTGAATATAATAAATGTAGAGATATTTTATGACAAAAATTTATTTTCTAAAACCACTTTTTAACTATTTTCTCCAAATTGAGTCGAAAGATTTCTTTTAAAATAGCCCTTGAGATTCCTCAACTTTTAATTTATAACACTTTTTGCCCTAAAAATTACCGTTTGGAACATATTAGGCGATAAAAGGTGCTCCGTATACGAAATACTTCATACTTATTGAAATAAACATGAAAAAAACCAATTTGATGAAAAATATTCTTATTAGATATTTTCAAACGGAAAATTTTGTATAGTTTAAGGGTCCTTTACTTGCATGAAGCTAATCGAAATAGGAAACTTGATCTATTTGTTCTACCACTTTGGAAAAACCCGTTAGTTCGGCGGGAAATGTAAGAAACGACAGATTTCTCTTGGAATCTGAAACTATACAGCCATTGAGATTCCAAACTTGTGCAATAAAATAGGTAATTGAAGCGATAAAACTTGTTGTGCCTAATTTAAGGTGTCGAATCTGTGTGTTTGGTTTTTCAATAGCCAAGCCATATGGGGACGACTCCTAGTCATGGTATTGGGGTACTTAAGCTCTTGGGCAAGAAATAACTTCTGATATCAAACAAAAACACCTCTTAACGAGGTACAAAGTAGTGGCGAACGCGCCTTTAACAAAAATTTCTGATATCAACAATTGTGACGAAAAATGATATTACAATCGATAAAATAAATAAACTATATTAAATTTATGTATTCGGCACGCTACAACAGAAAATTTACGTGTAGGTAAATTAATATTTACTGTTGCGGGCCGAAATCATAAATTTAATATAGTTTATTTATTTTATCGAATGTAATATCATTTTTCGTCACAATTGTTGATATCAGAAATTTTTGTTAAAGGCGCGTTCGCCACTACTTTTTACCTCGTTAAGAGGTGTTTTTGTTTGATTATTTATTAACATTTTTTTTCGATTATTCCTATGGGAGCTATAAAATATAGTTGTACGATCCGGCTGGTTCCGACTTACATACTGCCTGCAAAAGAAAGAGACTTTTGGGAAAGTTTCAGCCCGATAGCTTTAAAACTGAGAGACTAGTTTGCGCAGAAACGGACGGACAGACGGACATGGCTAGATCGACTCGTCTAGTCATGCTGATCAAGAATATATATACTTTATGGTGACGGAAACGTCTCCTTCACTGCGTTGCAAACTGAAATCATTATACCCTCTGCAAGGGTATAAAAATAAAACCTTGTGTTCTTTTAAATCAACAAATAGCTATAAAATTAATTAACATACATTCGATCTCTTATGTTAAAGCACTTAATAGAAAAGGATGACAATATAATGCTTAAAGATTCTTTGAATACAAAATTGGTTGCACCTTTAGTAATTGTTTTTCTTATAGTCAGTGATAATTATATTTAGCATATTTTAACAGCTTTTTTCTGTATGCGAATTCGACATATAATCATTTGTTTTTGTTTCCTACCCAGTGCTTGATATTATTAATGCTCCACACACTTTGCAAAGGGTTGCGTGATACCCGGAATCCTTCAACATCCTTTAGTAAAAACCGGTCATTTCTTAATACTCCTAACCCCTTGTTCTTCGGAATTAACTTTCTAGACACGCCAGTTGTGCTATCGAAATTCTTAACATTTACGTAAATTTCTTTTCTATAATGTAAGAGGATACCATATACCTAAAACAGTAGTTTCGATTTTATCTTAAAAAAACAGTGTGCGATTATCTTTTATATTAATTACAATTATTTTAAAATTATTTTACAACGTCTTTTAACGTTGATGTAAAGGATTTCAGAATTTTTGTTAAGAATTATGATGGAAATTAAATATAAAATTACAATTTTACTTAAAAAATGGGAAACAAAAAACGCGAATATTTTTTTTTAAATTGGCTTGGTATTTTTTTAATAAAAAAACAAGGAAGAACGCTATAGTCGAGTACTTCGACTATCAGATACCCGTTACTCAGCTAAAGGGACGAAAGGGAAATGGAGACATGCAAGCAGCAAAGCGAGACTCAAATGCGCCACCTACCCCTGATCTCAATAAATGGTTATGTGGGCGGTAGACAGATTTAAGCGGTATGGGCGTTAGAGTGGGCGTGGCAAACTTTTTTTTGGATTAATCGATAGGTATTTACAATACTAATACATTTCAGTTAACATTTTTTTCTAGCATGGAAATTGTGGGCGCCACAGGTTTGAGCGGCTTGTGGGCGTTAGAGTGGGCGTGACATATTCGCGTAGCAAACTTGCGCTGCACTCAAGGCTATGGAATCTAAATCTGAAATCCCAATTCTCTATTTTTGAAAGTTTCCGAGATATCCGCGTTCATACTTACGATTTTCTGAAGTTTGTGGGCGGCTTGTTGGCGTTAAAGTGGGCGTGGCTAATTTTTTTTTAGGTCAATCGTAAGGTATTGATGAGAATAATACATTTCAGCTTAAATTTTTATTCTAGCATCAAAAGTGTAGGAGCCACAGTATTGGGCGGTTTGTGCGGGCGTGGCACCCTGCTGAAACAAACGTGCGCTGCGCAAGAAGCTCAGGACTTTGCAAGCCAAATCCCAAATTAATACCTATCGATTGACCCAAAAAGAAATTTGACACGCCCACTTTACGCTCACAAACTTCAAAAAATCGTAAATATGAACGCGGTTATAGCGGAAACTATCAAGGATAGAGAATTGGGATTTCGTTACGTGAATATGCCACGCCCACTCTAACGCCCACAAGTCGCCCAAGCCTGTGGCGCCCACAATTTGTATGCTAGAAAAGAAACCGATTGAACCAAAAAAAAGTTTGCCACGCCCACTCTAACGCCCATAAAGCTTAAATCTGTCTACCGCCCACATAACCATATATTCAGATCAGGGGTAGATGACGCATTTCAGTCTCGCTTTGCTGCTTGCATATCTCTTTCCCTTTTGTCCCTTTAGCTGAGTAACGGGTATCTGATTGTCGAGGTACTCGACTATAGCGTTCTTAGTTGTTTATTTTAATTCCTTTATATTGCATACACTTAATTCAACTGTTGCTTCGTTTTTATGTTATTTAATAATGCCACAAAAAGTGGTCAAATTGTGGTCATACTGCTATACGCGTATTAAGTTCGAACTTAATAGGTGTTACTGTGAGAGAGTTACAGTCAGTTATTGTTGTTGAACGTTGATGCACTAAGAGCAGTACAAACAAGTGGCTCAAACGACACCAAGCACGTGCTTGTTACGCGCGGGCCCAATTTTATTTCGGGCAATTACGATTCGCGAGGAAGGTACATAGAACAAATAAGGACAGGGCAAAACATATATCCACAAGACTATAGCAAATGAGCTAAGATTTTAGTTTTTAGTACAGGGATAAAAGTCGAGGAACAAATTAAATGATATAGGTTATAATTGTTAGAAAGAACGCGAAAGAGGTCGGGCTGACTAAAATTAGCTGGACATCGTGGCAAGTTTATAGGATAGTAGTTTCGCATAAGTTTAACAGGTACATTGAAAGTTAGGCGGCTTACCAAATCTACAGAATCAATATCGCCTCTGATAAGATTATTCATAAAAATAGTACCAAGCATAGTTCTACGGTTTCTTTTGTTTCTGTACGGACTCTATACGGTCAATGTGCACTTGATACTGAGGACTCCAAACGGAAGAACAGTATTCTAAATTAGAACGGACAAGGGAGGTAAATAATAATTTAGACCAACGCTTTATAAACCCAAGAACACTCATAGCCTTATTTACAGTGGAGGTTATGTGGGAGTCAAATTTAAGTTTAGGATCTAGGAGAACACCTAAATCGTTTACTGAGTATATTCGGTCCAGGGACATGTTCTGAAGATAGTAACCCGTGAACGTTGGCGTACCCCTATAAAAAGTCATAACGTTGCATTTAAGATAATTTAAATTCAAAACGTTGTACATTTATAGTCTTAAAGTGTCTACCAAGTGAATATAATCTTAGTCTACGCAATGCGGGAATGATGGTTTAACTAATTAAATGGTTAATAAAAGCTTAATAGTTTTTAATGAATCTGCTTAAATAAAAACATAGGCCGAGCTTTGATCATGGGCTTTATCTGGGTTCGGAAATTGTTGAACTGCTTCAGTTCTTTTTTCGTCCGCTTAAGAGCCCAAATATTTAATACTAAATTGGAGGAATTCGAATTTATCCATTTATCCACTTATCCACTTATTTACAGCTATTAAAAAAAAAACGTCCTTTAAACTCTGCAAATGTTCATCAATATCTTTGTTAGCGAACATAACGTCGTCCATGTACACGATCACTTGATTGTTTCTGAAAAGACCGAAAAATTTTATTTATGAAGCTCTGGATTAATACTAAATATGATTTCAGGCTCTTTGGCATTCTATGAAGTTCAAATTGACCGAACGGTGTCACAAAGGATGTAGCGCTTGTAGTGAAGATCGTAAGTTGGGAGGCGCCATCTATGAATCAGATAGAGAACTAGGGTGGTGTGGTGGTTAATAACAGCAGCCAAAACGGTAGTGAAAGTTCGGCTTGCAGCAACCAAGATTAGCTCAGCGCTAAGTCCAATTGGGTGATTGGAGAAGTCGAAGAATATTCCAGTCGGATTTATTAGGGAAATTTGCTTTTTTAGGCTAGACGCTTTACAAATTTCCAAAAATTTACGAGAACTGAACTAAAGGCACGAGGGAAGAGAGAGAGGGACGATACACAGTGGTCGGGCTTGTATAGAGCCGCGGCCATAAATACTTCTAGACGTGCTATCGGCATGAAACTTTCACCAAAAATCTATAAAAATATTATAAATATATTGTACAAAAATTGACCGGATCGTACCACTATATCTTGTTGCTTCCATAGCGCAGTGGTCGGGCATGTATGGAGCGAGCGGCCAAAAATACTTCTAGTGTAGATAAAAATTTAAATTTTTTTCCAAAATTCTTTAAAAATATAATTAACAAAAGAAACTCAAATGACAATCACAAAACAAAACAACAAAACGCACGAAGACGAAGACGAAGACAGAGACAGAGATAGACGCCACAAAAAGCACAGTTACACAAACGAAAAAAATGCTCGAAAACGGCGAGACCACGTGGTTCTTTTCAAGCTTACGCAGCGGCTAGCAAAAACTAGCAGCTGAAATTTTCTCTAAATAATCTGTAAATATTCGTTTATATTTTATTATAAGTTTGATCATTAACTTCGATTAACTTCACAACTAAAAGTCTTAGTGAAACTTTAACTTACAAACAAATTTTATACAAAAGTGGACAAATATTAACTTAATTATTAAAAATAGACACAACAATCTTAGTACATGAATATAATTTAAGATAATAGTTAATACCTGTATTTGAAATATTAAGTACTTCTATTTTGCATCAAATCTTTTTTAAATTGTTTTTATTTATTGTTGCACAAGCTCACTTGAAACGTCGCGACGCGTCGCTCACACTGCAGCACAATAAAATGTTTTGCTCTTTGTTTTACACTTATTCTTGAAAAGGACAGATGGAGCAAAACAAAAATAACAGCAGAGTAAAAAATTTTGAGGTGTTATGAGACAGTACTGACCTTTTTTTAGCAGTAATATTATCTTTTGTTTTTTTATTTTTGGCCTATGGGGGCGACCACTGTGCGATAGAGCGAAAAAGGAAAATTTTTTGACCTGACCTGCCGGAACGCATACCCGAACGAAAGGAATTAGAATTGAGTGGAATTGGAGCTAAAAAAGAGGGCGTTCGAAAGTCCGAGCGAGCTGTTTTTTTTTGTCGCCGAAAATCGCAGCCAGAAGAAAGTTGGTTTTTGTATGTGTGTGTGGTGAAAAGCGGAGTAAAACCGTGTGGTAATAACCTCAATCTGTCGCCCAGTTATGTAAAAGTAACCAAAAACAAGAAAGGAAGTTAACTTCGGCAAGCCGAAGTTTGTATACCCTTGCAGCTATAATTATTAAATTTAAAAATCCAAAAAATGATATTCCCAATAGTATAAGATAATATGTCAAAAAACACCGAAGCTGTAATTTGTTTCATATTATTTTCCCACCACTTTTCCGATTGTTCATTTGGCAGCTATATGATATAGTCGTCCGATTTTGATAAAATTAAATTCGAAATACAGAACTAATTAAAAAATGTTATTTCCAAAGGTAGGAGGTTATATGTTAAAAAACACCGAAGCTATAATTTCTGTCATATTATTTTCCCACCAGTTTTACAATCGTTCCTATGGCAACTATATGATATAGTCCTCCGATTTTGACAAAATTGAATTCGAAATTCAAAACTAATTAAAAAATGTTATTTCCAAGGAAAGGAGGTAATATGTAAAAAAACACCAAGGATATCATTTTTTTTACATTTTTTTCCGATTATTCCTATGGGAGCTATAGGATATAGTTGTCCGATCCGGCTGGATCCGACTTATATACTACCTGCAAAAGATATAAGACTTTTGGAAAAATTTCAGCCCGATAGCTTTAAAACTGAGAGGCTAGTTTGCGTAGAAACGGACAGACAGACGGACAGACGAACATGGCTAGATCGACTCGTCTAGTGATGCTGATCAAGAATATATACACTTTATGGGGTCGGAAACGTCTCCTTCACTGCGTTGCAAACTTCTGACTGAAATCATTATACCCCTAACTGATAGTCGAAGTACTCGAATATAGCGTTCTTCCTTGTTTTTATATGCGTATATTTATGTATATTATTTTATTATACTATATTTTTGTTCCCATGAAATACCCTCATTTATATTTAAGATTTTAAGTAAACTTCAACAATGTTGTAAGTCAAATTATTCGACAAGGCAAGCTCGCTCACTTTAACCCACTAATGCCGTAGGGCTCGCTCGTAAATTAATATGTTTGGATATGAGTGACCATTGAAATGGAAGGGTCACCTGTACCTCTATATCATCGGAGGTGAATAGCAGTTAAGGGACGCGACTTGGAGGCAAATCCATTACCACCCACTATTCTATATTTTCTTTATATTTTCCTCTTTTTATCGGCTAATTCCTATTTTGATTGTTATTCATCTCTCTTCAACTGATATTGGCTTATTGTTTATGCATGCAACACTATCTTCCAGTAAGAATAATTAAAGGCGTATCTTTTGAAAGAGTAGCAAGACCACCGCACCCATTTGACGTCGAGCCAGAGCCAGGTTATATTTGTTTGTTGCATGCGCACTGTGTTCAAAGCTACCACCATCGCCAGGGCTTATTGGTAAATTCACTTTGTATTTACTATGATAAATAAACAAAATCTTCTTATTCGTTAAAGAACTGGCGCCCAACTTACGGGCCACGTTAATACGTAGCTTACAAATAGCAATTTAAAAATTAGCCAAGGCGAGGTATTGGTACTCGTTTAACTACTGTTGGAATTTCTCTCGAATTCTCACTCAACGCACGCTCACACCTCACCCACGCTTAAATCAAACGCATATGAGTGGTGGGTCATCTGTCCACGGTTTATGTAAATACTTAGGCTAGAAAAATTAGATTTTGGGTAATTTAGGCGCATAGGATATGCAGGCAAGAGATTTTTTAGAATGGATTTCCTGAAATCGACATTTACAAACTCAAAACTATATTTTCATTTTCCGCTTTGGATTGGAAAACTCGTTGGATTGCAGTGTGAATTTTATTATATAAATCCACTGACCGCGTTGGACGGTGCAATGGATAGGCCTGAAGTGCAGGGTATTAAGCGGCCACTCGGATTTAAGCGAAGCAATTACGTTGGGAGCCGCTGACCGCGACTCGCTCACGTTGTTGTTGTCGGTGGACAAGCAACAGGTGCCGTGCGCTTTCATTGCCGTTATCTTTTCTTTCTTTTTATTTTGCATTCGCCAAATTTAGTTCTTTACTTGGGTGATGAAGAAGTTATGTCAATTGTCGAACATTTATATGAACTTGTTGTTATTGTGGTAAATTGCATTTACTTATATTTCTTTAGGTCAAGAAAGAGCTTGGTTTAGAAGCGCTCCTGTAATGGTCGTCATTCTAGACTGAATGCTCTCCTATCATATTGCAGTCAGAAAAACCAAAATCAATAGTTTTATTAAACACCTATTAGAGTATACTTTACGGCAGCGAGGGGTAATCTTAGCTTAACTTTTGCGTATCAGCTGCATTGTTCAGCGCCGCCAACTTGGTTAAAATTTCCATGACGTTCTAAGAAAAAAAAGCTTGAGAGTCTGGAAATTTTCGGTATATAAACGCCCACGCGGGTGCAATCAGTCTCTTTCACAACCCGCAAAAGTATTCTTATCAGACCGTCGTCTAAGTGATCTTAAAAACGCCACCAGGTTAAGCTCGACGCGCCATTGATATAGTCTATCACGCCAATTAAATTCTACAAAACCCAAACCGTGGTCGTTTTTGCATAAGTGAAAGAGAATTTCCTATCGGATGTGGCAGATTGCAGTCCGCTTGTGAATGGCCCCAAACACGTGCTGGGTAGTAGAAACCCTTCCGGAAGATCTCCTCCCCTGCTGCTTTATTTCCACATACTGGAAAAACCTCTTCGAGGGCTGCCCAAGCTTGCCCAAGCTCCAATACGCCAGCGGCCTGCTAAAGCTGGAAGACCGAAGCCAATCATCTCATGAGCAAGTATTAGTCGTCCGGCGTAGGAGAGCGAATTACCCTGGCTTTTACGGGTCTAGGAGGTCTTATCCGTCCCCACCAAGTACCGGCAGTCAACGCTGTCCCATCTATTAACGCCCCGGAGGAACAAAGTAGCAGATTCGAAGCAGAACAGCGAGTCGAATGACTACCCACCTAGGAATCGTGACTCACCCCTGAAGACTAAGAACTCTCCTAACTCTATGTAGCCTTCTAAGAAAAAAAATATATTAAGAGTAATGGTTGCGGAATTTAATACTTTGTGGAACCCGAAAATCACTGAACAATATTATCGTTAGCCCCTATAATCTTTATTAGTGTAGATGCCAAAATAGAATCCACAGCTAAGAACAACAACGTCTCATCACTATCGCGCTGGAAGGCCTTTCACCGCTTGAAGCTTAACCATGTGAGTCATACCTATGCGCCCTTGCACACCTATTTTGTGATCTATTTGTAAGCCGATCCAATCCCTCGTGTGTTTTCTCACAGACCGTGGTGTAAGCCCCGATCGGGAAGCTTATTAGTTTTCTGTTTTGCGTATATACTTGTATACTGAGAGCTTGGTGACCCCTTGCAAGCTTATAAAGTTTATTACCTAGAAATTATTCTACCCCTAAAGAAAATAAAAAACCCAAGTAAATTTATTATAAATCTCGCCCGAATTAAAAACGATATTCTCTCGGTTCCACAATATTAATAACAAAAAAAATAATGACCAAAAAAAAAACAAATCGTAATGCCGTCTAGCCACCATATACTCTACTCAAATCTTGGAACCTAGTTTTGTAAGCGCCCAATAATGAAGTTATAGAAATAAATACTTAGTTATAATACCCAAGAATGTTGCCGATAAACAAATAAAGAAATTAAATCCGGTGAACAAATACTTTGTAGATACGTAAGAAAACTCGTACAATTTTCTGGTGTCTGTAGACACTAATTAATTTAATTTAAATTAATTGAATTGAATTGAATTGAATTGAATTGAATTGAATTGAATTGAATTGAATTGAATTGAATTGAATTGAATTGAATTGAATTGAATTGAATTGAATTGAATTGAATTGAATTGAATTGAATTGAATTGAATTGAATTGAATTGAATTGAATTGAATTGAATTGAATTGAATTGAATTGAATTGAATTGAATTGAATTGAATTGAATTGAATTGAATTGAATTGAATTGAATTGAATTGAATTGAATTGAATTGAATTGAATTGAATTGAATTGAATTGAATTGAATTGAATTGAATTGAATTGAATTGAATTGAATTGAATTGAATTGAATTGAATTGAATTGAATTGAATTGAATTGAATTGAATTGAATTGAATTGAATTGAATTGAATTGAATTGAATTGAATTGAATTGAATTGAATTGAATTGAATTGAATTGAATTGAATTGAATTGAATTGAATTGAATTGAATTGAATTGAATTGAATTGAATTGAATTGAATTGAATTGAATTGAATTGAATTGAATTGAATTGAATTGAATTGAATTGAATTGAATTGAATTGAATTGAATTGAATTGAATTGAATTGAATTGAATTGAATTGAATTGAATTGAATTGAATTGAATTGAATTGAATTGAATTGAATTGAATTGAATTGAATTGAATTGAATTGAATTGAATTGAATTGAATTGAATTGAATTGAATTGAATTGAATTGAATTGAATTGAATTGAATTGAATTGAATTGAATTGAATTGAATTGAATTGAATTGAATTGAATTGAATTGAATTGAATTGAATTGAATTGAATTGAATTGAATTGAATTGAATTGAATTGAATTGAATTGAATTGAATTGAATTGAATTGAATTGAATTGAATTGAATTGAATTGAATTGAATTGAATTGAATTGAATTGAATTGAATTGAATTGAATTGAATTGAATTGAATTGAATTGAATTGAATTGAATTGAATTGAATTGAATTGAATTGAATTGAATTGAATTGAATTGAATTGAATTGAATTGAATTGAATTGAATTGAATTGAATTGAATTGAATTGAATTGAATTGAATTGAATTGAATTGAATTGAATTGAATTGAATTGAATTGAATTGAATTGAATTGAATTGAATTGAATTGAATTGAATTGAATTGAATTGAATTGAATTGAATTGAATTGAATTGAATTGAATTGAATTGAATTGAATTGAATTGAATTGAATTGAATTGAATTGAATTGAATTGAATTGAATTGAATTGAATTGAATTGAATTGAATTGAATTGAATTGAATTGAATTGAATTGAATTGAATTGAATTGAATTGAATTGAATTGAATTGAATTGAATTGAATTGAATTGAATTGTTATATGATGTACAGGCGTACGGGGGACGGCGGGAAGGTCACGATCGGGTCATCGGGTGGCCGATACGGTGCTTCTTTCTGGATCGTTTCCCAGTTCGTCTTGATGAGGTACATCCAGGACCCCCGGTGGTACCCGCAACGGTCCTTGCCCGTGTACACATAGTGTGCCGCGCCTTCCTGGGGATCATCGTCGTATGCATCGAGTACGCATCCTCGTTCTCGTGTTCGCTGGCCTCCTCGACATAGGGCGCCCGTTCGCCGCGCCCTTCCTCGTCGTCGCTGGCGTCTTAAGCGTAGAGTGTCGGGTGATCCCGGTCGTCGTCGTTGCGCCCGCAAGGGTTGTACTCCCGGCTGCTCATCGATGACCCGGCTGGACTCGGCTGGTAGGGCTCCGGGTAGATGCGACGTCCGACCGCGTCCGTATAGTGGGGAGAGACTCTCCTGGCTCGAGCGGGTGTCGACGTCTGCTCGTCCTCTGAGTCGTTATCTGGTGCGCAGTTCGACGCTGCCCGGCGGGGTGGTGTCCTAGCGCTGGACCCTGGAGAGGGTGAGGTCGCTCTTCCAGAGCCTCCTGGCTGGCGCCTACACGTCGGGCATGACCGGGTGGATCTCTCGGCGTACGCCGTTCCCGGACGTAGCCGAGGGTCTCGTGTGGTCGTCGACTGACGGTTACCCGGGGAACTGGGTTCAGACTCCCCATCGCTGTCGCCGGACGACAGTACTATCGTCTCCTTGTCCGCCCGTTCGATCTGTGGAAGAAGTAACTAAACTAGCTTAGTTCTATTGATACTTAGCAATAGGGATAAATGGGCAGCAGCGAAAGAATCTCCTAACTTCATTCTTAAGGTCTTAATGGCTTATAACGAATTTAAACTTAGCGGGGACACAAAGGGAGATTGCGGTACTTATGATCACCCCCCGTTCCTAGAGTCTGTCGGTTGACCTCTTTGGGACTGTCCGGGTTGGTCGCCGGTGTCCTCCTTGGCGGGTTCGCTGTCCTCATCATCGGTGTTACCTGTGGAAGAAGAACGGAACGCTTTTAAGTCTCCAATATTTGCAAGTCGCCCCTTCCGCTGGCCGGGTAGGCGGATTCGGACGACGTTAGGCGAAGGGAAGCAACCATTTTATACGGTCCGTCAAACTTCGGGGCGAGCTTTGCTGCGAACCCTTCTATTGGTTTAGACAGATGGTGTTGCCGCACGAGGACCAGTGCTCCCATTTCGGGCTTCCAGGTTCGACGACGCAGGTTATACAGTGGTCGGCATAAGTATTTTGACAAAACAAAAGTTAAATATACTCATAATTTGAACTTACTTCTTGTAAACTTTGGCATCAATGGAAAGGTAATTTCAATGCCGTTTGAATGATACAAAACATTTCTTAACCCATTCAGTACTTATTGAAAAGGACGAATTTGTGTAAACATCTACTTTTAAACTTTTTTCCTCGACTTGAAAACTTAAATTTTTTGATGCAAAAAGTTTCTTCAAACAAAATTAATAGTAACTGCAAAAAGAATTTTTCATAAATCATTTTATTTATATTTTTTATGGTTTTTTGAAGGTGACAATGATGGAAAAAATTTGTATGAAAAAGAGAAAAATATGGCTCAAATGCATGTTTTTAAGCATTTTCAAAAAATCATAAAAAATATAAGAAAAATGATTTTTGAAAAATTCTATTTGCAGTTACTATTTTTTTTGTTTGAAAAAACTTTTTGCATCAAAAAATTTAAGTTTTCAAGACGAGGAAAAAAGTTTAAAAAAAAAATTTTAAGTTGATTTACACAAATTCGTCCTTTTCAATAAGTACTGAATGGGTTAAGAAATGTATTGTATCATTCAAACGACATTTAAATTACCTTTCCATTGATGCCTAGAGATTACAAGAAGTAAATTCGAGTTATGAGTATATTTAACTTTTGTTTTGTCAAAATACATATGCCGACCAGTGTAATGTCTCCCCTGTTCTCGGCTGGTTTTTTTGTAGTTTGTTCTGCACGATCTGAAAGACCTCCTTCAAGCGCTCCGCTCTCTCCAATGAGCTCTGGGGCGATGTTGCTGTTCCGGGAGTCACGCTGTCGTACCAGGATCCGGGTAGCCGAGGTTATCGAGTTTGTAGGATAAAGGCTGGGTTATACCCGGTCGATTCCGAGACACTTGTGTTGATTGCGAGTGACAGTTCTGGTAGCAATCTGTCCCAGGTGTTCTGTCCATTCTCCACGTTCTGGGCGATCATCGTCTTGACTGTGCGATTCGCGCGCTCGGTCGGATTCTTTCGTGGGCAGTATGGGGCGGTGAATTGGGGTTCCACTCCCTTTTCCTTAAGGAAGTCCTTGAACGCCTTGCTGGTGAACTGTGAATCGTTATCGCACACCAGTTCCCTCGGGGCTCCGAAGTGGCTGATGATCCGTTCGTGGAAGGCTCGTATCAGAGTCGCCGTGGTTGCCTTTTGTAGAGGTATCAGCTCGACCCACTTGGTGAATGTGTCGAAAAAGACGAGGAGTGTGGTATTCCCCTCTTTGGAGCGGGGCAGCGGTCCGACAAAATCCGCACACAGTATGCCATAGGGTTCGCTGACCTGTCTCGTTAGCATCTTTCCGGCTTGTTGTCGCTTTTCTGACTTAAATTTCTGGCACGAGATACATTGACGTACGTATCGTCGCACATCGCGAAACATCCCTGGCCAGTAGAACTTCTGCGAGATTCTGATGATGGTCTTCCTAACGCAAAGATGTCCGGCTGTGGGTGCATCATGGCATTCGTGTAGGATATGAGCTCGATGTTCGGCTGCTACGCACAGCTTCCACGGTACGTAGTCCTGGTCATCTGGACGGTGGCCGAGGTGGCGATATAGTTCTCCGTTTTCAATGATGAAGTCGGGGAACTTCTGTGGGTCGTCCCGAACGTCCTTCATCTTTCGTTACAGCACCTTGCACTGGTGCTCGCCTTCCGTAAGTCTCTGTAAGTGCTCCAGAGGTTGTCCGGATAGAGCGTCGGCTACTAAGTTATACTTCCCGCGGCGGTAATTGCTGGAGTTCTTAGGTGATTACGTCGAACCTATAGCCTTCGAGGTAGCATCGCAATTTCCGTATTCCCCAGACAATGGCCAAGCACTCTTTTCCCGTGGGTGAATAAGTTAGCTCCGCGGCATCGAGCTTGCGGCTGACGTAGGCTATGACTCGTTCCTGGCCGTCGATGCGTAGTTGCTGGCGTCATTCTAGAGTGTCATCTTGACGGAGAAATCTGGACATGCCAGCACGGGTGCGTCTGTCAGTAAATTTGGGCGAAGTTGGGCACGAATCGCCGGTACCATGAGGCCATCCCGAGGCATCTCCTCAGCTCCCGAAAGCTCGTGGGAGGGCTCAGGTTTCGTACGGAGGCTACCTTGTCCGGATCGGTGTGGATGCCCTGGTCACTGATCACATGTCCGAGGTAGGTCCGTTTCCTCTTGAGGACTGAGCACTTTTCCTGGTTGATGCGCAGGTTGGCTCTCCTCAATCGTTCAAAGACCTTGCGCAGATTGTCCATGTGTTCTCCTAGGCTGGCTCTGATGACAATAATGTCATCGAGGTAGGCGAACGCGTATGGGTCAAGGTCTGGCCCGATCACTCTATTTAGTGCACGCTGAAATGTTGCCGGGGTCGAATGCAAGCCGAATGGCATGACTCGTCACTGAAATAGGCCTCGTCCGGGTACCGTAATTGCGGTACATACCCGGCTGTCCTTGGCAATGGGTATCTGCCAATATCCGTTGCGTAGATCCAGGGTCGAAATGTATTTTTCGTTTCTCAGTCGGTCTAAGATGTGGTCAATACGCGGCAACGGATTGCGTTTAGTTGTCGGTCGTCCACGCACATGCGCCACTGGCCGGTTTTCTTCCGGACCAGAACCAAAGGGGCACTGTGCAGGCTACGCGACGGTTCGATAAATCCCTGCTCCAGCAACGCGTCCACTTGTTCGTCTATGATTCGCTGCATGGCAGGGTTCTTTGGGAAATAGCGTTGTTTAATCGGCCGGTCGTCCCTCATGGTGACCCGATGCTCCGCTATGTTAGCTACTCCCGCCATTCCTTAACATTGTGTGAGCTGTTTGCTAAGGAACGCTTGGACCTGCAGCCACGTTCCTTGCACTCCTGATTGATTATTTGATACCCCTGGGTCTCGGTGTCCTTGTCGGGTATCCCTCGTGAATTTTCAGCGTGTTTCTCCTGGTTGTGATCTTCCTGATGCTCCCTGTCATTGTTCTAAGCTATTCTGGCTTCATCGTTCTCTGTTGATATTGTGATGTTTCCTCCTGTGTTGTTGTTCTTAGCTATTCTGGCTTCGTCGTTCTCTGTTGATATTGTTGTTCTCGTCGTTTTCCTTGCGTGTTGCTGCGTTATGCGTTTCATGTACTCTGTGCGGCTCTTCGGGCGCATTGGCATCCCTGTCATTCTGTGATCCTATGTCATGACTGGCTATGCCTAGCCGAGGTTCCGTTGATAGCGTGTTCGATGTCCTGGGCGTAGTTTCGTGGCTGAGTGGTCTTCGTGGTCGGGGTCCGGTTCATTATGTCTGATCGTCTCACATTCCCCGGGTCTTCGTCGAGACAGCGTGAGGCTTGCCGTACCACATCGGAGGGTAGTGCCGATGGAAGCGAGAAAATCCATCCCTAGTATTAAAGGTTCCAGCATTGCCGGCATTACTAGAAGGGGAACCTGAACTGACTTCCGGGTGAGCGTCACGTCCGCAAGGAGTAATCTCGTTACTTCGACTCGAGACGTGTCAGCGAGATTAATCTGGGTGCGAATCTCCCTAAACTGGTGTGGCTGACCGCACGTGTCCGCCAAGGTCGACCTCAGCGGCGATCTTTCCTCTCTCTATCCTAAGCGGTGCGGTTACTGATGGTTCTCTGGTGGATTGGGTCCCGACGGACTCCGTCGGTCGAGGGGACCCATCCCGTTTCCCGGTTGTGAACGTCGACAACATTCGAACGTCGACAACATTCGATGGTCCGGACGTCTCGTCGTCCGCAGTCCCAACAGAAGTATTGCCGTGGACTCCGGCAATGGCGGCTGTAATGTCCCGGTGCTCCGCAATTCCGGCAAGCATCCCGCACGTCGATTCGACGGTCGGATGCGATCACACGGGTAACCCCAGCTGGCGGGGCAGCTCTGGGTTCTGGCGATGCGCGTGATGGGTTTCCTTGGGTAATTCTCTCAGCGAACGCAGGTTGAGTCCGACCCGGTGAGGGTGGGCGGTAGGCTTTCGCATTTTTAGAGGCGAAGTTATAGTTGTTTCTCCCGAAGCTACGCTTCTGGACGGCCTCGAACTCAGTGGCCAACTGAGCCAGTTCCCCAATGGTCCGGAACTCGGATATACATCTGGTATTCTGGCGCGACACTTTCGTATAACCTATCTGTTTGGGTCACACCGCGGGACAAGGGGGTAATGAGCACTTGTCGCTGGCACGGGAACGCTTTGCTGGCAGGACGATCGCGTCGGGGCAATGGTAACGATGGTTACTGCGATACCGGACCACAGGCGATGCTGAGCTGCGCTGAGGTTGAGCTAACGTGGTTAGCTGCTAGTTGAGATAGTGTATTACGAGAGGTAGGAAATAGAACCGCGGAGTTATGGGGTGAGTTGATAACTGATTTATTCTTCATTTGCTACATGCTTATATACTATTTGGAACACGGAAGCTTAGTGTAATGATTAGTGAAATAAGCTATATTCTAAAGTAGGTCAGGGAATTATGATTATGGTAGCAGTTTGTGTAGTTGGCTCGGCTGGCACTGCAAAATGTGCTGACTGCATTGGCGAGTCAGTGTGCCGTTAAGTCGGTAAGACCTGTGGAACCTGTAGTAGGAATTTGTATAAGTGGCAGCACAAGGTACTGAGAGGGCGATCGCACTGCTTGGTGGGGAACTTGGGGGGGGTCCCGCTGAGAACGTCCTCTGGTGGCAGAGCGAGGTACTGAGAGGGCGATCGCACTGCTTGGTGGTGAACTTGGATGACTCCGACTGGAGTTGGCTAAGGGGATTCCGCCGGGCGTGAACGGCGGGGCTTATCTACTTGGGTCGAACTTGGAGTCTACGGGGGTCCTACACTCCGGATATTCTCGAACTCTACTAGGTTTCAACACTCTGGATATTCTCGGAGTCTACGCGGTTTTCTACACTCCGGATATTCTCGGAATCTACTAGGTTTCTACACTCCGGATGTTCTCGGAGTCTACGAGGTTTCTACACTCCGGATATTCTCGGAGACTACGAGGATTCTACACTCCGGATTCTAAGGTGGGAGCTCTCAAACACGCGCCGTTGGTCTGTGTCGAGAAAGGGTAGGAGAAGGAGGAGGGGGTAGGAGTAGAAATAACACTCGGGGTTTTTTTTAAGTTTCAGGTTTGTATTGGCAGGGCAATAGGGGCCCTGGCTGCTGCCCTTACAATGGGTATGCTTGCTTACGTGTATTTTGGTACGCTGGTCGGTGTTGCGCGGATCGACAAGAGCTGAAAACACTAAACGAAAAGGTGCGGCGTCCCCGGCGGATCGGCGCGTATCTCTCCGTGTGTGTCGGTAGTGGTGTGCCGGAGGGATGCTCGAGCGTCGCGCTCGCTGAACCAGTTCCCCGCTATCGATTGTGCCATCGATCGCGGGCCTCACGAATGCGATAACGCGTTAGGAGGGGCTTTGTCTAGGGTGCGTGTCTTGGCTCAAAATTAATACTAGCTTATTTAGTTTCCTTAGTTCGAACGATTAACTGGTAAATTGTCTAAGACTCTCTCCTTTCCACAAATGGGTCATAAACATGTCATTTTCTCGATATTAATGAGCTGACGACCCCCAAAAAACGTCTGTAGAAATCGTTTCTTTTCCACACTTTTACAAATAATTTGTTTTCCACTTGTAATTGTCCTTAGATACTGAACTAAAATAAAATAAAATAAACTAAAATCAAATAAAATAAAATAAATTTAAAAAAAATAAAATAAAATAAAATAAAATAATATAAAATAAAATAAAATAAAATAAAATAATGAAATACGAAAATAATATCATATTTATGTACTTGTAATTTATATTATTTTCATTTTTTTATATTTATACCCGTTACTCGTAGAGTAAAAGGGTATACTAGATTCGTCGGAAAGTATGTAACAGGCAGAAGGAAGCGTTTCCGACCCCATAAAGTATATATATTCTTGATCAGGATCACTAGCCGAGTCGATCTAGCCATGTCCGTCTGTCCGTCTGTCCGTCTGTCCGTCTGTCCGTCTGTCCGTCTGTCTGTCTGTCCGGATGAACGCTGAGATCTTGGAAACTATGAGAGCTAGGCTATTGAGATTTGGCGAAAAGATTCCTGAGCTTCTTACGCAGCGCAAGTTTGTTTCAGTAGAGTGCCACGCCCACTCTAACGCCCACAAACCGCCCAAAACTGTGGCTTCTACAGTTTTGATGCTAGAGTAAAAATTTAAACTGAAATGTATTGTTCTCATCAATACCTATCGATTGACCCAAAAAAAAGTTTGCCACGCCCACTTTAACGCCCACAAACCGCCCACAAACTTCAAAAAATCGTAAATATGAACGCGGATATCTCGGAAATTATCAAAGATACAGTATTGGCATTTCATATTTGGATTCCGTAGCCTTGTACGCAGCGCAAGTTTGTTATGCGAATATGCCACGCCCACTCTAACGCCCACAAACCGCCTAAGCCTGTGGCGCCCACAATTTTTATGCTAGATAAAAAATGAAAGCGGGATTGAAATGTGCCACCAACCGGCGGTAGACAGACTTAAGCGTTATGGGCGTTAGAGTGGGCGTGGCAAATTTCAATCAATCGATAGGTATTGACGAGACCAATACATTTAAGTTAAAATTTTTTATCTAGCGTGAAAGTTGTGGGCGCCACTGGCTTGGGCGGCTTGTGGGCGTTAGAGTGGGCTTGCAACATTCGCGTAACAAACTTGCGCTTCGTACAAGGCCACGGGATCTAAATCTGAGAACCCAGTTCTCTATCTTTTATAGTTTTCGAGATATCCACGTTCATATTTACGATTTTTTGAAGTTTGTGGGCGGTTTGTGGGCGTTAAAGTGGGCGTTAAAGTGGGCGTGGCTAACTTTTTTGGGTCAATTGATAGCTATTGATGAGAACAATACATTTCAGTTAAAATTTTTATTCTAGCATCAAAACTTCAGGAGCCATCGTTTTGGGTGGTTTTTGGGCGTTAGAAAGGACTTGGCACATTGCTGCGCGGCAACAAACTTGCGCTGCTTAAGAAGCTCAGGAATCTGCATGCTAAGTCTCATTAGCCTAGCTCTTATAATTTCCGAGATCTCAGCGTTCATCCGGACAGACGGCCATGGCTAGATCGGCTCGGCTAGTGATCCTGATCAAGAATATATATACTTTATGGGGTCGGAAACGCTTCCTTCTGCCTGTTACATACTTTCCGACGAATCTAGTATACCCTTTTACTCTACGAGTAACGGGTATAAAAAATTTTTTAAATGAAGGGGCTGAAGGTATTGATCCGGCAAAATGCCATCTGAGCGGGAAAAAATTAGAAAATGCAAAGGTTTATAAAGCTAAATGTGGGCATGAATTCCACGAAGCCTGTGTGGCTAGTCATGTCAAAACCAAAAGAACTTGTCCGGTATGTCAAACCGTCTGTTTTAGTAACCGGCAACACCCTCTCAAAATCCTAGCCCGAAGAAACACCAAATCCTAGCGTCAGGAGATTCTACGCCAAGAAGAGATGAGCCAAACATTGATCAAAGGGAGTTGATTGAAGGCTCTATTAAGAATGCTATTCAGTGTATGGAAAATGATTTATTCGACAAATTGTCCGAAAAAATGAGTCAAGCCTTTATATCAGTATAAGGTTATGCCATTTGGATTGACGAATGCATCGCAGACGATGACTCGCCTTATGCACAGCTGAATTGCGAAATGAGGTTTTTTGTCTTGACGACCTTCTTGTTGTGTCATACACTTTTGAGACGCTTTTGAGAGTTCTGGAATTGGTACCGAAAAAGTTAAGATGGCTGGACTTACTCTCAACGTTGGGAAAAGTCACTTTTGCATGCGCTCGATGAGGTATTTAGGAAAAATTGTGGGGGAGGGTGTAATTCGCACGGATCCAGGAAAAGTTTCATCTATGTATGTCAGAGTATCCGCTTCCGATGAACTTAAAGTCTCTCCGCAGCTTCTTGGGAATGGTCGGTTGGTACCGCCCGTTGGGCGTTGAAGCTCCAAGGTTGTAATTTTAAGATAGAGCACCGCAAAGGTAGTTTAAACGTCGTTCCCGATGCTCGTTCTGGAGTAAACGAGTCAGAATTGGCTGCCATCGAGAGTAGGCCGAATTCTGGAACGTTTTCACGCCAGGGATATGATGTAATAGATCTAACTACAAGCTTCGGTTGGGATCAGCCGAATGGTGTTGAACCCCATGTCAGGTCTTGGGAGGGGGCTTTGTAGCGCTTGTAGTGAATATCGTAAGTTGGAAGGCGCCATCTATGAATCAGGTACAGAACTAGGGTGGTGTGCAAAAAGGGGGAGGAGAGTAACAGACCCTAATGTCAACCTGCTTTGTGGCATCTCCCAGATTCGCTATGGGGCTAACGGCAGAACTATGGCGGTATAATCGGTCTTTCCAATTTCGACCGTCTTACAGTCAAGAAGTGTTTCTTTAAAGTATTTTGCTAAGTCTTAATTAATAAAAGCAGTCGAAACGATAGTGAAAGTTCTGCTTGCAGCCACTAAGATTAGCTCAGCGCTAAGTCCAACTGGGTGAGTGGGGAAGTCGAAGAATATTCCAATCGGATTTATTAGGGAAATTTGCTTTGTATATAGGCTTGGCGCTTTACAAATTACCAAAAATGTACGAGATCGGAACTAATGGCACGAGGGAAGCACCCAAAAAAAAATGTACAATTTTGCCAAGTCCATCTAAAACCTAAAAGAAAAGCAATTCCTTGCGATCCAATAAGCAAAGTAGAGTAAAGTTAAAGCTTAATTTAAATTATGTAATATCCTCTAGTGATGGCGAGCATAAGAAACTACGATGATGAAAGAGGGCAAAAAGGCAGAACGAGAAGTTTTGAGTGATTTTATTGATTTGAGTGGATTTTTGGCCTGTGTCTCGTGACCATTTCTTTTTCGTGTGCATTAAAGTGCAACAAATATTAGATTCCTTTTTACAGCATTTCAGGACAACCTCACGGAAAACTGGAGTCTTAAAACCACCGATTGGTAAGCGAAATTTTTCGTATGTGTAAAGTTTTATTAAGATGCAAAAAATTGAAAAAGTAAAAAAAGAAAAGAATGCAAAAAGGAATTTGTGCCCGATCAATTCGTTGGTAACAACGTAAATTAATAATGATATAGAAGAAGGAGGAAAGTTAACAAAATAATGAGAAACCAACTCCGTTTTAAAATTCTGAGGAATTAGGAATTTTACCTAACCAAAAATGTGCTAGAAAAAGGCTAAGAACGAAGACCTTGTGAATGTCAGCTTGTTTAATTATTATTTGCTTGAAAATGGATTATATCTATATTTGTTTTAAATGCATCCAAATCTATTCTAGTAATTATATGCGTATATATATGTATATTATTTCATTATATTATATTTTTGTTCCCATGAAATACCCTCAATTATATTTTAGATTTAAACAATGTTGTGAGTCAAATCATTCGACAAGGCTAGCTCGCTCACTTCAACCCACTATGTATAATATGTTTGGATATTAGTGACCATGTGAAGGGACGGTCACCTGTACCTCGATACTATCGGAGGTGAATAGGCATTAAGGGACGCGACTTGGAGGCAAAACCTTTACCACCCACTATTTTATATTTTCTTTATGTTTTCCCCGTTATATCGGCTTATTCCTATTTTGATTGTTATTAATCTCTCTCCAACTGATATTGGCTTATTGTTTATGCATGCAACACTATCTTCCAGTAAGAATAATTAAAGGAGTATCTTTTGAACGAGTAGCAAGACCACCACGACCATTTGCCGTCGAGCCAGAACCAGGTTACATTTGTTTGATGCATGCGCACTCTGTTCAAAGCTAGGACCATCGCCAGGGCTTACTGGTAAATTCACTTTGTATTTACTATGAAAAATAGACATATTTTTATTATTCGTTACAAGGAAGTGTACTTAATAAATACTTTATTTACAAAAACGTAAGAAACCCGTTTAATAAATGAAGTTTCAAAAATACTTTGAGGGGTATTGGGTAATTGTGTTTAATTAAAACCTTTTTAAGTTTCTGAAGTCTATGAAAAGTCGTATGGCCCCGATTTTTCTTCACTATTACTTTAGGAGAAGAGTATTCCGACTGGTTTGGTTGTATAATTTTGTTTTCTAAATAATCGTTCAACAGATCTTGCAATTTTTCTTTTTCCGCGTAGGCGAGCCGCCGCGGAGTACAGCTAAAGTGTTTGTACCCGTTACTCGTAGAGTAAAAGGGTATACTAGATTCGTCGGAAAGTATGTAACAGGCAGAAGGAAGCGTTTCCGACCCCATAAAGTATATATATTCTTGATCAGGATCACTAGCCGAGTCGATCTAGTCCATTGACTTAAATAAAAGTTTGCCACGCCCACTTTAAGGACCACAAGCCGCCCACAAACTTTAAAAAATCGTAAGTATGAAGGCGGATATCTCGGAAACTATCAAAGATAAAGAATTGGGGTTTCAGATTTAGATTCCGTAGCCTTGTGCGCAGCGCAAGTTTGTTACGCGAGTATTCCCACAAACCGCTTAAGTCTGTGGCGCCCAAAATTTTCATGCTAGATACAGATTTTTAACTGAAATGTATTAGTCTCGTCAATACCTATCGATTGACCCCAAAAAAAGTTTGACACGCCCACTCTTCCGCCCATAACGCCTAAAACTGTCCACCGCCCACACAACCATGTATTGAGATCGCGGGTAGGTGGCGCATTTCAATTTCGCTTGCATATCTCAATTTCTTTGTGGTACTCTGTGTGAGTAACGGGTATCTGCGGACCATAAAGTGTACATATTTTTGATTAGGATCACTAGCCGAGTCAGTCTCGATCATGCTTTCGTGGAGTGCAGACGCGTTTTTGCATTGCTGCGAAATTCTTTGTGAAGATTCTACGGACAAGTCCACCTTCGTGGCAAATCAACTTGTTTTTGTAAATCCGGCAGCTAAAGCTGCAGTGACAGTGCTCAGACTCTCCGTTAGCTCTGGTGAATCGCGAAAACAAGTGAAACAGAGATCAAAAGGCAACAGTTGCAATTTGTTGATCTGGCAAATCACCGCTATTTCGAATTCAAATTCGAATTCAAATTTAATCATAAACTTAATAAAATAAAATTTAAAAAAATACAGGCATCCGTTCCCCGTATTGAACCCGGTGCCTCCCGGCTGCAAGGTGCTCACCTTGCCCACTAGGCTACGACTGCTTTCGTGGAACCTACTCTAAGTGGGTTTGTCTACTGGAAGTCGGTAAAGCAGTACAAAGCAGTGCACAGCTTCCAATATGCCTACAATGTCGGACTCCGAATCCGAATTCGACATCCATTCAAAGGTGGTTAAAGCGCAACAGACTATGACTAATGCTCTAAATTCCTCATTACAAAAATTTAGCAGCATTTATAAAGCCAGTTCCATCAACGCCCAGCCTTTACCATCTCATGACATTGAACCCGAGCTAGAAGCCATAGCCGGCGACGATGAAGACTGGTGGACCCCAAGGAACAACAAACGCCGTCCTGAATCCAGCTCTCCCAATTCTGCTAATAAAGTGCAGAGAAATTCCACTAGTCCCAAAACAACTGAATCCGCCAACCGATTTGCCGAGCTTTCTGACATGGACACAAACGAAGAATATTTACAATCTTACCAAACAGTCAGCCAGTTGGTTAACAACCCTGATCAGGCCAGTACCAGCACAGGCTTAAGCCACGGCAGCTCCGGCAACAACAACAACGTCGAACGCAACAGAAGTCAATCCAACAACAACAGTATCGACAATGCTACTAACAAACACCCACCCAATCACAAGCCACCGCCGATTGTAATCAATAACTGCGAGAATCTGAACGGGCTTATTCGATCCATAGATAAAATCGTACATCCGTCTAAATACTCCGTAAAATGTCATTCGAACAATTCCGTATCGATTCTTTCTGCAGATTCAGACGCGTATAGAGCAATCAGTAAATATTTGATTGCAAAAAAGGTCCCGTTCCACTCCTGGCAGCTTAAAGAGGACAGATCTTATCGCGTGGTTATCCGAGTTGTTCATCACTCCACTCCGGACGAACACATCAAAGAAAGCCTTACCTTGCTTGGCCATAATGTTCGTTTTATCAATAGACCAAAAAGCCGTTTCGACAAAACAAAGTTCGTCAACCTAGTGTTTGTTGAACTAGAGCCATCTCAAACCAACAAGGAAATCCACGAAGTTAAGACTCTATGTCGCCAGCGTGTCCAAGTGGACTTACCATACAAAAAGGATGATGTCGTACAATGCCATCGTTGCCAGGACTTCCACCATACAAAAAACAATTGCTTTCTGGATCATAACTGTGTGAGATGTGGTCAGAAACATGCGGTAGAGGCCTGCGAACGTGATATTCATCCTGTTAAATGTGTTAATTGTGGTGAAAATCACACAGCAAACTACAAGGGCTGTGTTGTCTACCAGCAAACAGTAAGGCGCCGAAAAAATCTTTCATCCAAGGTTAACGCTCTTCCCCAAAAAACCTCCACAAAAAGGACGACTGTTCGATCTGATGTCGTGGGAGCTCTGTCGTACGCAAATGTTACCAATGGTCATTCTCGTCACCAAAACCAACAGGGTGGCCGATCCCAGTTGCAGCAACCTGCGAACCTGCACCAGAACCAATTCCCTCCACTGGGAACCAGCAATAGGAGGCCTAACCAGCAACATAAACCAAATGACCCCACTCGGTTACGGACACAAACCATGCAGACGACAGACCAACAACAATACCCAGAGACCCGCCATCAGCAGCAACAGTCCTTCCAGCAACAACATCAACGAAATCGCGAGCAATTCCAAAACGATCAGCAATGGAAACGACAAGAGCAAATGCACCTACGATCTGAAGAACAACTGTCTGACCTTGTTGCTCGGTTTGACAAAATGCTTCAGATGATGATGTCAATGATGTCCCTTATCATCAACCTTTTACCCCAAATAGCGCCAGGATCTGCTCAAGCAGCCGCTGGTCTCCACTCTGCCTTTACAGCCCAACCATGAGTCAATTTGGACTCAAAATCGGTGTGTGGAACGCCGACGGCTTGACCAACAAGTCACTCGAGATGGAGCTTTTTGTAAAGCAACATCATATCGACGTTATGTTGGTCAGCGAAACCCATTTCTGTTCCAGATCGTACTACCAGCTAAGGGGATATGACGTACATCTCTCAAACCATCCTGCTGATCGCCATCGCGGAGGATCCGCAATTATCATAAAATCGTGCCTCAAATACTACCAATTCTTATGTATAGAACACCAAACGGCTCAGTGTGTTGCAATTAAAGTCAAAACTGACCAAGGGGAAATAGTCATTGCGTCTATATATTGTCCTCCAAATTCGCCTCTCACAGCTAACCACTACGAAGAGCTTCTTAGTGAGCTTGGGCCAAATTTTATAATTGCAGGGGACTGGAATGCGCATCATCGTCTCTGGGGATCACGTAACTCTACAATTCGGGGCAGAACTCTAGCGGATATTATACTCGCATCTCATATGCAGGTTCTTGCTACCGGAGGGCCTACACATTACCCGTACAGCCAACGCATTCAATCAGCCATTGACTTTGCCATTTACAAAGGAATTCGTTCTGATTTACTAAGCATCTCTGAAATTGTTGAACTAAGTTCGGACCACATCCCATTAATAATACACTACAGAGTTTCCGCTTGTAAGCTTTCCCGCAAGACCTGCGTCCTGCTCCAGAATGCAAATATCCCACAGTTTCAGGAAGCGATTAACGGTTTAGTTAACCTTAACATGCAGCTGAACAACTGAATTGTTTGTGCGAAATATTCACATCGCTGCCGAATCATCAACCTGCGGCCAAAGACCAAACAGCCCATCTGATCCACCTCATGCCCTTTTAAAACCTGAAGTCCTGGATTTGGTGAGGCTTAAAAGGACGTTGCGTCGCAGATTTATGCGTTCTCGAGACCCTGCTGACAAAAGGGAATACCGTCGTGCTGAGGACGATCTTAAGAAACTGTTGCTCAGAACGAAGAGTGAATACTTTGCTGATATGCTCCGCAATGCTGATCCCACAAAACCGTATGGATTCAATCTCTGGAGGGCAACAAGGAATATTAAACGACAGCCCCCTCGCCGAATTCCAATAAAGAGTGCCGACGCTTTCAGCCATTCAATCTTGCTACGCCTGAAGACGTGGATAATACCCTAGCATTCCTAAATGCCCCCTCCTCGGCGATCGAACCTATCCCACATGTGAGTCCGGAAGAGGTTTGCCTTCAAATTCGCAAGCTACAACGCAGTAAGGCTCCCGGTTTCGACGGGATCAACAGCAGAATTGCCAAGGCGTTACCTAGGAAGGGTATACTTTTTCTAATTCTCCTCTTCAAGTCCATGCTACGTATCCACCATTTTCCCACACAGTGGAAGTGTTGCTACGTACGCCCTCCCCCATACCAAGACTAACCCCGGCAAAACAACTGCCATTAGTTGAGGGTAGGGGCCGTAATGACTAACCACACTGCGATTGACAAAAACAAAAACAGCAAATACAATTCGACAACTCATGGGTGTCGCGTGGCCAGAACAACGACCACGATCGACCTGCTCGTAACCATATTCCAGTAAGGTGGCAAAGTGCACCAGCCGGCCATTGACTCCTAAAATAGGGGAAATGGAGAAACAGTACCCCTAGGTGGGAACACCTAGTTAATTCATCCAATATGGGGGCTAGCGAAAGCTCTAGTCCGGTATAAAAGACCCCAGCCAAATGGAGAAGAGACAGAAATTGTTCTGATCTCTCCCTGACGGTGGTCTAGAAGTACAACTCCCATCGACACAGACCACGACTGGAAGAAAGCTGGTGTCCAGAAGGATGTCTTGACGTTTCCCTAGGATCTACTTCACCCAGGAGAAAGTCCCGATAACCGGTCCTGCGATCGACCACAATCTGGAGGAAGTCAACCAGCAAAATTCCGAAGGACGAAAATAACTAGTAAACCAAGGGAATGGCCTAAAGACCCCAAGATGGGTAGCAAAACGTCCAAGGTGACTGGCAGCACCGCCAATGTGATTAACACCGTAGAGATCGTTGACCACCAAGATGATATTCAAGATGTCAACAAAACCATGAAGCTCATCGTTGGACTACTACTGGTTATAGTGATCCTTAAAGTGGTCAAGATGTACAAGCGCTCTGTTCAGAGACGCCGCGACCAACATCATGCCCTGGAGAAAGTGGTGACCCACATTGGAGCATAAGCCGAGCCGATACCGTGATGTGAAACCCCAAAAAGACAATAAAAGCAGCAAAAAGACAATAGAAACAATACAAATAATAATAAATAAATTGCACTCCAATATTATAAACAAAAAAAGTGAATCGCCAAAACAATCAAAAACAATTTGCGAGTACATGCATTTCTGAATGCAAGTGTAAACAGAATCCCCAATTACATACGCTGAACAAGAAATTGGAGCTGCACCGACCAGCCCAGCCCGAGCATTGGAACTGACGTGTGCCTCAGTGGAACTCTCATACAATGCATACATACATACATATCTATACAGCGATAGTGTTATTTTTTTTTGTGTAACGTAATTTTTGTGTTTTGTTTTTGTAAGCCACCATCAAGTCTTGCACGTATATATTTGTATAAACCAATTCTAAAATCTCCCAAAGCCCAGGATCCGGAGCGTCGAGATCTCATCGCCCAGGATTAAAAAGAGGGTAAGTTTGTCGGAACACGGTTCCTTTTTCTTATACATACATATATATATCCGTGCGCCATGATTACATCAGAAGCTTTAGCAAAAACAATAGACTCCGATCCACAATTTAACGTAAGAATTTTATACTTGTTATCCAAAGCCAAACTGCCAATAACAGTGAGTGAATTAGAGTACTTATATATTGAGACCTTCCGTCTAGATTTTTCACCACTTGTCCACTGTAATAAGACACAAAAGGCTATCATTATCTCAACCGTTCCAACGGTCATTGTTCTCTCCCGTCTGGATAAGAATTTGTTTTTGGGCAATATTAATACTTTCCTAGTTAAGACAAAGAATTAATCTGTTAGGAATACATGTAATAATATATAATATCCACATATAATAATTGTTTCATATATATAATCATTTAGATATACTTTTCTTTTTATACCTTTTTTATACATAATAATTAAATGTTAATTTTTCAGCGGCGAGTATCAGCCTTGTAATTGTATGACAATTGCAAGAGCCCTCTGAGCGACGTTTGTAGTCGTGAATAGTCAGCATTTTTGCTGATGTGTGCACCTTCACAGGTGGTCAAATCGATACTCTCCGCCAAAACAATAATTGTAAATTAATGTAACCCCCATATGAATTAGCCAAAATTATGTTACTCAACACCGGCACACGCCGACCTAAATATTATCCAATAAATTTGTAATGTGAAAAAGTATTCGAAATCATGGTGTGCTAAAGCTTTATTAAGGGGGTGTGCTGACGCGAAAAGTGGAGTAGGTCAAGAACAATGACATAACTTTTGACGGACAACCTTGACAATAGGGGATCGTATTGCGCGGCCCGCGACGATCCATTGGCACACGAATGTGTGAAGGGGAGGGAATATGGCCAAAACACAGCCCGATCGTAATGCGATCAAGCGACAGCTAAGTTTGTGGGGCAGTGTGGACTGACGACCGACGAACTTTATGAAGTAATATTATTTTCCAGGCACTTTTAATATTTATTCTCGTTATGTTGGAGAGGAGAGAGGCTTACCAAGATCCCACGACCCGAATACGACGTAGCTTATGCCGGCAAATGGTGCCAGAATATCGGACGCCTCTCCCTCGGCCCAAGTCCTTGTCAGGACTCGGGCACTAATATGCCCACGTAACAGGATTGGCGCCCAACGCTAGGATTTTTCATATTCCTTAAGGAATATTATTAGGGTCAACCATCTCGATGCCTGCGGTATCGGAGTGGATGCACCTAAGTATGGCAAAGCTTTCATCTTCATTTGCCATGAGTAATTTGACTGTTTTATAGAGCAGGGAACTTAAATAATTTTAAATATGCGCATACTTATCTATTTTGTCTTTCAACTAGTAACTTTAAAGTCCCCAACTTCTGTGACTGTCAGTGTTGAGAAGCCTCTCAACCAGAACTTTGTCTCAGAATAGAGGCTTGACTTTAAGATAATTTAATTTCTGTCTATTACAATTGTAGAATTCCCTGTTTTGTTCATGGACAAATTGACCGGAATTTCCTTAAACCAAGAACTATGAGTTATCCTTTTTATAATACTATACCTATAACTAAGTGTCGACGACTACTTGTTAAAATTAACGTAAATACAATTTATAGGTGCTTTCTGGCCGACGCCACACGACGTACTACGCATTTGCCCGGTCGTTTGAATTGGTTCGAGTCCAGAAAGAGCAGGAGCGCAAGCATTACGGTAACGCATTTAGCAGTTGCGGTGCGGGTCTACTGTTCGTTTGTCGATCCAGGACAGAATGGGGGTGGGGAAACTGACAGGAAACGCAAAGCCGACGCCCCACAACGTACTGGGCATTTGTCCGGTCGTTTGCTTGGTTCGAGTCTTTGCTGTTTCCCTTGACATATTTGGGCGGTGGACGATTTTTTAGTTTCTCTGGCCGACGCCCCACAACGTATTAGGCTAGTTGGTCAGGTCGTTTGCTTGGTTCGCGTCCAGAGAAATAGGAGACGGTTTTGGAGCCCGAGAATGATCGGTCAAACAACTCGTTTTTCGACGACTGGCGGGAGGGGGTTTTTGGACAGATTCCTTATCTAGACACAGCCATTCCGTTTGGAACATTTGGGATGTCTAGAAAAAGGGAAAGTAAGGGCATGTTAGCTTAGCGGAACCGCGTTGTGTAGAAGCGGCCAACACCCCTAGTTAGGGAAATTTATTTTGTTTTTTTTTTGGGCGTAAATATCGGACGGTTCTTGACCGAAGAGAAACTTGAGAAGCAGAGAGAAGCACCCCCATTTTATAAACATTTTTATTGTCGACTTATTCAGCGTATACATCGCTGACCGGGTGTTTTGAAAAGAATCACGTGAACTTCTTATACCAAAACGCAAAAAAAAGTGAAGACAAATTTTAGTGCGTGTTTTAATTCGCACAAAGTGACAATCTATAAAAAGAAAGCGGAGGCCTTTAAAGAAGGTCAAATAATATAAATGAAGGGGGCCAAGAAGAAGGTCTTATTCCAACCCAGCACCGGAAGAGTGACCCGAGCAACAACGCGCGGAGACAACCACCAACCCCGGAGTGCGAGCGCGCCAAGGCTAGGAGACTCATCTGAAAGAGAGCCGTGGGAGCTCGCACAGAATCAGCCAGGACAGGTAGATACCCTGTCCGAAGAAAACAATTTGGACCAATATACTGAAATGGAAGGAGCCGCCGGTGGGGAGAATCTACCCCTAGGACCGCCGAAAGGAAGATCAAGTATGCTTCCCCAGTTTCAGAGGCACGAGGAGGACAACTTATAGGCTGCCGAGCGACGTGAACAAATATTGATGGAGCTCTTGAGGCAGAGCAACGAAATGCAGCGTGGAATGAGTGCCCAGATAGAAGCGCTGAAGGCACAGATAACAGAATTGCAGTCTCCGACATCCAGGAGACCCGAACAGAAGGGACTGCCTTCGCCGCCCCGAACTGTTCCGAATCCAACGGACAGCTTCTTGATATACCAAGAGACCCCGCCTCTGGAACCAGTAACGCAGGACATGCTTAGTAGCCAGATGCACCGGTTAAGAACACCCAGGCGGGTGGACACCCCGTCACACAGGCAATCCAGAACAAATGAAAGGGAGACGAGTCACCAACTGCACCCAGAGATCGATCGGAACTCATCGTTTCAGGGACTAAAGTTCGATGGAAGCGGTCGCGGCATGACAGTTGAAAGTTTCCTGTTCCGCGTAGACCGATTGCAAGAATTGTACGACCTCAGTCGCCAACAAGTCTTTCGTGAGTTCCATCTTCTGTTGGCAGGTGCAGCCACGAAATGGTATTGGCAGTTGATGGAGGACAAGGCAGAAGATAACGATTTTGACTACTACTCATTGACCCAAGAAATGAGACGGGCATTTTCCACTACCGGGAGTGACCTTATGAAAGTCAAGGAACTGATGGAAAGGAAGCAAGGGCCACACGAAACCTTTAGCGATTATGTCTCGGATATGCATAACTTGCATTTCAAGCTCAAGCACAAAATCGCTGAAGATGAATTCGTTGAGCTCTTAAAGGACAACATGAACTCCCAGATGGGGGGATTGCTGCTAACATCCCCAATAACCTCATTAGCGGAGCTCAAACGAGAGGGTCTCAGAGTTGATCGCTGGCTGAGAAGTACTGGAAGAAACCTGCGCAGCCGAGCTGCAGTCAACGAAATAGAGGAATTCCAGACACTGGAGGACTTGCCGGACGCGGTCACGGTGGAGGAATTCAACCGGCAGCGGAAAGATACGCGAGGGTGTTACGAGGATGGACAAGGATGCCGAGGCCCATTACACGCGCTGGTGTGTTATAAGTGTGGCAAAGGAGCAGACTTCTACAGGAAGCAGCCTTCGAAGGAAGAATCCTGCCCGATCAAATTCCACGATGCCACTTGCAGGTTCTGCGAGAAAGTCGGGACGGATGCAGATGCTAACCAAGCGGCTTTTGCGCGGAGTCCGTCAGGCAAGACCGGGATAGCCGGGCGGACCAGGACCAACCCTTTCCGGTAAGAACACCGAAGCCCAACCAAATCTCCCCCCATAAGAGCCTAGAACAACGAGAGAGGGAGTACGAACTTGCTCGTGAACGTATCTTCAATGGCTCGGAAAATGCAGACAGCGAGACACGAACAACACGGAAAATACTTAAATTATATGATGCCCGAGCAGACTATCGCCGGCTCAAGCAAAAAGTGGTGGACACGGTGGTGAGCGTGCAAAATGACAACCGTTTCTTTGCTAAAACGAAGGTCGATGGAGAAGAGATACTCGCATTACTGGACACAGGCGCCAGTGCGAACTGTATTGGCAGAGGAGCACACGCTTTCTTGGAAAACCGGACGCGGCCGATAAGGAAGCTAAGCGAAGAATGCGTACGCACAGCAAGCGGTGGCGAGACCCAAGTAACCGGAGCCATAACGTTACCTGTGGAATGGGAAGGAGAAACCAAGGACCTAGAGTTTTTGATAGTGCCAGGTCTGACACAGCGATTTTATTTCGGAATTAATTTCTGGGATACGTTCGGCCTCACCTTCCTCGATAAGGGTAGACGCGAGGTTGCCGCCGTTGAAACAACACCGGATTTCGACCTTATGACCGGCGACCTAGACATGAACAATACGCTCAAGCCCGAGACCGCCTATACCCCACATCAGCTTACCCCAGAACAACATTGTAAGCTGCAGCAAGTGATAGACACATATCCCTCTTGTCTAGAAAAAGGATTAGGAAAGACGAGCTTAGAGCAACATGTAATTGAAGTGACCAACGAGGACCTACCAATCAAGCAGCGACATTACCCGATATCCCCAGCTATACAGAAGCTGGTGTACGCCGAACTAGATCGCATGTTAGGTCTAGGCGTGATCGAGGAGAGCAATAGCAGCTGGAGTTCACCAGTAACGCTGGTGCAAAAAGGGCCGAAAAATCGCCTATGCCTCGATGCGCGTAAAGTAAATTCCCGGACAATCAAAGATGCGTATCCACTACCACATATTGAGGGTCTGTTGAGCCGACTACAGGAAACGTATTACATTTCCGCAATTGACTTAAAAGACGCCTTTTGGCAAATACCTCTCGAAACCAAAAGTAGAGAGAAAACCGCGTTTACAGTGCCCGGCAGGCCACTGTATCAGTTTACAGTCATGCCGTTCGGCTTGTTCAATGCCGCGCAGCGAATGTGCCGACTAATGGATAAAGTTATACCAGCGGCGCTACGCGAGAATGTATTTGTGTATCTGGATGACTTACTGGTCTGTTCACCTACTTTTGAAGCCCACATGGATATGTTGAGCCAGGTCAGTGCCTGCGTACAGCGGGCAGAGCTAACGATAAATGTAGACAAGAGCAAGTTTTGCTACAGCCAGGCAAGATATTTAGGATATGTAGTTGGGGGAGGATGCATCCGAACGGATGACACGAAAATACAATCGATACAGGAATTTCCCCAGCCTAGCTCCGCCAAACAGATGCGGAGGTTCCTGGGAATGACAGGCTGGTACAGGAGGTTCATCCAAAACTACGCCCAGACAGCGGCACCGCTTCACGACTGTTTGAAGAAAGACCGCATAAAGAAATTTGAGTTGTCAGAAGAGGCAATCAAGGCGTTTGAACTTTTAAAAACCAGCATGGCAACAGCACCTGTACTCGTCACCCCGGATTTTAAGAAACCATTTACCATCCAATGTGATGCCTCGACCACTGGAGTGGGGGGAGTTTTGTCCCAAACAGATGACGAGGGCGGAGAACATCCAATCGCCTATATGTCAGCCAAATTGAACAAAGCACAGCGGAATTACAGCATAACCGAGTTGGAGTGCTATGCCGCTATCCTCAGCATTACCAAATTCCGTGCCTACGTAGATGGGATGCCCTTCAAAGTGATCACTGACCACGCTAGTCTAAAATGGCTGATGAGTCAGAAAGACTTATCAGGCAGGCTTGCGCGATGGAGTTTGAAGCTACAAGCATTTGACTTCACCATAGAACACAGGAAAGGGTCACTAAATGTAGTCCCAGATGCGCTCTCACGAGTTCATATGGACGAGCTACGGAAGGCTGGGGCGGAAGAACTGGACATACACATCAACCTTGATTCGACAGCGTTCCAGTCACCGGATTATGTCAACCTAGTGCAGGCGGTGGACGAAAATTTAGGTAAAAGTCCAGACCTTCAAACATCAGAAGGCTATGTATATAAACGGATGGGATTCTGCCTAAATGACGCTGTGGATGAAGCCCGAGCATGGAAGCTCTGGGTTCCCGCCGAGCTGCGTCCTGATTTAGTCTGAAGAGCACATCATGCCATAACCGCAGGGCATGGGGGGTTGCACAAATCGCTAGCCAAATTGAGACAGTTTTACTATTGGCCAGGCATGGCTGTAGATGTCCAAAAGGTAGTGAAGGAATGCGAGGTCTGTAAGATCACCAAGACCGCCAACAAAAATGACCGACCACCCATGGGAGAACAGCGAGTTACGGAGCGGGCTGGCCAAAGGTTGTTCATCGACTTTATGGGACCATACCCGAGGACCAAAGCTGGGAACTCGGTGATTTTTGTATGCCTAGACCATTTCTCCAAATTTGTCTGGCTGCAGCCGATGAGACATGCAATAGCTGCAGAAGTCATCAAATTCCTTGAGACAAAAATTTTCCATCAATTTGGAGTCCCCGAGTTTGTACACTCAGACAACGGCAAACAGTTTGTGTCTCAAATTTTTGGCGAGCTAATGACCCGCTACGGTATTCGACAAGTAAAGACTGGACTTTACTCCCCGCAAGCGAACGCGGCTGAGAGGGTAAACCGATCTGTACTCCAAATTTTGCGAGCGACAATTGCCACCGATCAGCGAAATTGGGATACCCAACTAAGTCGAATAGAGTGTGCCCTTAGGAATGGCCTACACGAATCAATAGGCATGGAACCATATTACGCAATGTTCGGCACGCGGATGGTTACCCATGGAACAGCCTACCCGATCCTACGGAAACTAGGGGGAATACAGGCAGGAGATCCACAGATAAGTCTCCCAGACAAAATGGAACTTATCCGACAAAAAGTGACCCAAGGATTAAACCGAACTCATGAACGCGCAGAAAAGGCATATAACACCCGTAGCAAGCTCGTAGAGTTTTCCGTAGGACAAGTTGTCTATAGGAAAAACTACAAGCAGAGTAACAAAGCTGACGGATATAATGCCAAACTTGGCCCGAATCGAATTCGCTGTGTGGTACTCCAGCGTAAGGGCAAAGCGCTATATGAGCTGGGCAATGCAGTAGGGAAAAGTGTCGGGGTATTCCATGCTAAAGACCTGTATGTCGCCTAAACCTCTGAACGTAATCCGACGACTCCAAAAGGCGACAAACTCAGAACTGCGGGATTGCACTACTTGATAGAAGCTCCCGATCACATGATGGGTAGAACAGTCATCAGAACTGCCCCGGTTCTGCTATAAAAGCCACAACCAGGGACCGACCAGTCACCAGACATGATACAGTCCTCCAACACTTATAACCAAGCCATCCGAGCTGCCCGCCGGCTTCGTCGGCTACAGGTTAGGTACGGGGACCAGGCATCATATCTGACGCTCCTCGTCGAGTGGATGAACGGGCTTTGCCATACCATCCACTTGAACGAGGACCATATCCAGCAATGCTGGATACACCGATACCAGTCAGAAGATGAAGAACTGGCATGTGAACTAGAGCAAGAGATCAAGAGGAGGACCAGAACCAGTTGCTCCGAGTCCAGGAGCAACTAACAAGGAGCCAAGCACACATCGCCCGGATACAACGGGAAACATGGAAAATGAGCCGGCGCATGAACCGCGCGGTCAGAAGACTTTACATTCGAAGCCCTCAACTTGGTATCCAGGCGAGGCGAGAAGTAGCAGCCATTATGAAAGAGCCGCTAAACTTAGATTAAAACATTGTAATTAATATGAAATGTTAAACATATAAAAATAAAAAGAAAAAAAAAAAAAAAAAAAAAAAACAATTCTTATACTTTTTAATATATTTTTCTTCGGGAAATGGGAAAACTTTTCACTTTTCAGCTGAGTAGCCCCCGGTCAAAAACCGTGGTTACGGCACACTCAGCAATTTTATTCTCTACTTTTTAGCTTTTACTCATTTCTGATTTTTATATATATATTTACATAATTTTTTTACCATTAAAACTATATTATATATTTTATTATGAGCCATATTTTTATTTACAGGTATAAATATGTATGTATGTATGTTTCCGTGCGAGGCCGGAAAGCTTTTCTTTTTCAGCATATATAATAATAAAATAAACAAGTACAATATTAAAACAATAAAGTAATAAGCCCGACTAGCTCATATGAGACTGGGTTGAAGTAGTGGGTCGAAGCCACACGTAAATGGGCGCCTAAGAAGAGAATAAAGGAGAAGAAGGAGATCTAAAGAGATGGCCGTACGAAGATTTCTTTTGCGAAGTCATTCCATGCGAAGCCGCATCGATCACTTCGAGCCTGTTACGTACGCCCTCCCCCATACCAAGATTAACCCCGGCAAAACAACTGCCATTAGTTGAGGGTAGGGGCCGTAATGACTAACCACACTGCGATTGACAAAAGCAAAAACAGCAAATACAATTCGACAACTCATGGGTGTCGCGTGGCCAGAACAACGACCACGATCGACCTGCTCGTAACCATATTCCAGTAAGGTGGCAAAGTGCACCAGCCGGCCATTGACTCCTAAAATAGGGGAAATGGAGAAACAGTACCCCTAGGTGGGAACACCTAGTTAATTCATCCAATATGGGGGGCTAGCAAAAGCTCTAGTCCGGTATAAAAGACCCCAGCCAAATGGAGAAGAGACAGAAATTGTTCTGATCTCTCCCTGACGGTGGTCTAGAAGTACAACTCCCATCGACACAGACCACGACTGGAAGAAAGCTGGTGTCCAGAAGGATGTCTTGACGTTTCCCTAGGATCTACTTCACCCAGGAGAAAGTCCCGATAACCGGTCCTGCGATCGACCACAATCTGGAGGAAGTCAACCAGCAAAATTCCGAAGGACGAAAATAACTAGTAAACCAAGTGAATGGCCTAAAGACCCCAAGATGGGTAGCAAAACGTCCAAGGTGACTGGCAGCACCGCCAATGTGATTAACACCGTAGAGATCGTTGACCACCAAGATGATATTCAAGATGTCAACAAAACCATGAAGCTCATCGTTGGACTACTACTGGTTATAGTGATCCTTAAAGTGGTCAAGATGTACAAGCGCTCTGTTCAGAGACGCCGCGACCAACATCATGCCCTGGAGAAAGTGGTGACCCAGATTGGAGCATAAGCCGAGCCGATACCGTGAAGTGAAACCCCAAAAAGACAATAAAAGCAGCAAAAAGACAATAGAAACAATACAAATAATAATAAATAAATTGCACTCCAATATTATAAACAAAAAAAGTGAATCGCCAAAACAATCAAAAACAATTTGCGAGTACATGCATTTCTGAATGCAAGTGTAAACAGAATCCCCAATTACATACGCTGAACAAGAAATTGGAGCTGCACCGACCAGCCCAGCCCGAGCATTGGAACTGACGTGTGCCTCAGTGGAACTCTCATACAATGCATACATACATACATGTCTATACAGCGATAGTGTTATTTTTTTTGTGTAACGTAATTCTTGTGTTTTGTTTTTGTAAGCCACCATCAAGTCTTGCACGTATATATATGTATAAACCAATTCTAAAATCTCCCAAAGCCCAGGATCCGGAGCGTCGAGATCTCATCGCCCAGGATTAAAAAGAGGGTAAGTTTGTCGGAACACGGTTCCTTTTTCTTATACATACATATATATATCCGTGCGCCATGATTACATCAGAAGCTTTAGCAAAAACAATAGACTCCGATCCACAATTTAACGTAAGAATTTTATACTTGTTATCCAAAGCCAAACTGCCAATAACAGTGAGTGAATTAGAGTACTTATATATTGAGACCTTCCGTCTAGATTTTTCACCACTTGTCCACTGTAATAAGACACAAAAGGCTATCATTATCTCAACCGTTCCAACGGTCATTGTTCTCTCCCGTCTGGATAAGAATTTGTTTTTGGGCAATATTAATACTTTCCTAGTTAAGACAAAGAATTAATCTGTTAGGAATACATGTAATAATATATAATATCCACATATAATAATTGTTTCATATATATAATCATTTAGATATACTTTTCTTTTTATACCTTTTTTATACATAATAATTAAATGTTAATTTTTCAGCGGCGAGTATCAGCCTTGTAATTGTATGACAATTGCAAGAGCCCTCTGAGCGACGTTTGTAGTCGTGAATAGTCAGCATTTTTGCTGATGTGTGCACCTTCACAGGTGGTCAAATCGATACTCTCCGCCAAAACAATAATTGTAAATTAATGTAACCCCCATATGAATTAGCCAAAATTATGTTACTCAACACCGGCACACGCCGACCTAAATATTATCCAATAAATTTGTAATGTGAAAAAGTATTCGAAATCATGGTGTGCTAAAGCTTTATTAAGGGGGTGTGCTGACGCGAAAAGTGGAGTAGGTCAAGAACAATGACATAACTTTTGACGGGCAACCTTGACAATAGGGGATCGTATTGCGCGGCCCGCGACGATCCATTGGCACACGAATGTGTGAAGGGGAGGGAATATGGCCAAAACACAGCCCGATCGTAATGCGATCAAGCGAAAGCTAAGCTTGTGGGGCAGTGTGGACTGACGACCAACGAACTTTATGAAGTAATATTATTTTCCAGGCACTTTTAATATTTATTCTCGTTATGTTGGAGAGGAGAGAGGCTTACCAAGATCCCACGACCCGAATACGACGTAGCTTATGCCGGCAAATGGTGCCAGAATATCGGACGCCTCTCCCTCGGCCCAAGTCCTTGTCAGGACTCGGACACTAATATGCCCACGTAACAGTGTGCTGTGATATCGATGATACCCAAGCCAAGAAAACCGGAAAACCTTGTTGCATCCTACCGACCAATAAGTCTACTGCCCACCTTCTCTAAAATATTCGAAAGAATATTCCTTAGTAGAATGATGGCAGTTAGAAGTGTGCAGGACGCCATTCCAGACCACCAGTTCGGCTTTAGAAGTCACCATGGAACCCCAGAGCAAGCACATCGGGTAACGCAGCACATCCTTGGAGCGTTCGAGAACAAGCAGTGCAGTCTTTCTTGACGTCAAAGAAGCTTTTGACTGTTTAAGCTAAAAACTCTCCTGCCTACTGCCCAATATCTTCTCCTGAAATCGTATCTCTTAGAACGAAATTTTATGGTAGATGTGAGAGGCGAAAGATCGTCTATCAGATGCATTCGAGCTGGCGTACCTCAGGGTAGCGTTCTTGGTCCGGTTCTATACACTCTGTTTACCGCTGACCTGCCATACCCTAGAGAACTGGGTACCCTCTTGGCTACATATGCTGATGACACAGCCTTTATTGCCAACTCCACGTGTCGAATTGAAGCAACTCAAATCACACAAAACTTTTTAGACCTGTATGGCGAATGGACGAATCGATGGAATATCTCGATAAACGGAAATAAGTCTCAGCACTGCAATTTCTCTCTTAGAAGTAAAATTCTCCCCAGAGTGAAATTCCAGGACACAGTCTTACCGCAATCAGCCCAGGCTCAGTACTTGGGCTTGATTTTGGACAAACGTCTTACGTGGAGGCAGCACATAACGAAAATGACAGCAACATGTCGCGCTAAACTTCGGAAACTAAATTGGATGCTTAAAGGAACAAGTGAGCTCAGCCTTAGCAACAAGATGTTGCTGCACAGGTCGTTAGTGGTTCCTTCATTCACCTATTGCATTCAAATATGGGGTACCGCTTCTGACTCAAATGTCATGAGGGTCCAAAGAATGCAAAACCGGGAGCTACGTACGATTGCGTATGCGCCTTGGTACGTAAGGAACGATGTCCTAGCCTGCGATCTTCACATCCCCACGGTGCGAGAGCAGATAAACATGCACTCAAGCCGTTACAACGACCGTCTACTAGCCCACACCAACCATCTAGCAGCATCCCTGGCAAACCAAACTACAACGAGAAGAAGACTGAAGCGTCGGCACCCTGGCGATCTCTGGGCACGAGGACGTCATCGTACCCGTGTCCTAAAACAATAATGTTGAACTGACTCTGTTATATTTATTTATTTATTTATATAATGCTAACAAGTAATTATAAACTAAATGCTAACAGAGATCATGAGCTATAGCAGCTATAGGCCTTCAGCTCTTCTGGTTTAGTATAATTTCATTTTGTTTTCTTTTGTCTATTTAAATCTAGCTTATAATCTACATGGTTAGATATTTACAGTGTTTTATTTTTATGCTTATTTTTGATTTTATTTTTATTTTATTTAAATTATATTTTATTAATAATTTTAGCTTTGATCAGGAAGTTTGAGATGATGTTGAAGTTGTCGATTGTGGGGTTAGCTATAGCTAGGATGGGATCAAGGTTGTGGAAGGATTGAGAACGTTGTGTGGAGAGGGAGGGGCAAAAACATATTATATGTTGGATATTTATGCGTGCGTTGTTGCACAATGGGCACAAATTGTTTTTAGCCGTGTCCAGGTAGTGGGCATTGGTTAAGTTTGTGTGTCCTAGTCTGAGTCTGTTTATTAATATTTGTTGCCTCCTGCCCAAGGGAGAGTTTTTATGTAGGGAGTTTGACGTGGATGATTTGGCAATTTGTTGGTACCAGTAAGATGTTGAATTAAGACTGTTTGTTACTTTATCTTGTAGTTCTTTTTTGAAGAACTGGGTAATGTCGTTGGCGTTGTTGTTGGCAGTGAGGGTTAATGGAAATTTAGAGGCCAGTTTGGCTGCCTCGTCTGCGTTTTCGTTACCTACGAGTCCTATGTGGCTAGGTACCCATACAAGAGAGATTTTTGGGAAGTGTTTGGTGACTAGGTTTCTGACTGAGGTGGCATAGTGCGAATGGTTGTTATGGTTGGTGATCGAGGAGATGGAGGAGAGGGAGTCTGAGCATATAACGTGTTTGCCTGGCATCTTTACGCAAATTTTAATGGCTTCCTGAATTGCTATTATCTCACTCGAGAGGACTGAGGAATAGAAAGGCAGAAGTCCCAGTCTGATCGTTGCTGTTTCGGTTGTGATGCTGTAGGTTGTTATGCCTCCAGATTTGGAGCCGTCGGTATAGACGAAGTTATGGTTGGGGTACGAGGATTTGAGGGTGCGAAAGAGTTGGTGGAAAATGTTTGGTGGTGTTGCATTTTTATTGTATTTAAATAATAATGCTATCCATGTTAAATGTTTTGCATTTATTGTTTTTGATTGGGAGGTAAGGAATTGATTTGGCTTTGGATAATTGTATTACGCGGTCTATTGTGCTGGAGTATCTGTGGTGTCTTTTAGTCGATTTGGTAAGCTTTTTTAAGGGTGTGTCGATGGATTTTAAAAGGTTTTTGGCTAGTTTTCCAGTTAAGAAGTCTCGCTTGTGTTCTATGGGAGATATGTTGGCTTCTAATAGAAGGTTGTTTATTGGGGTGGAACGGAATGCTCCAAGACCTACTCTTATTGCTGAATTAAGGGAAGTTTTAATTTTGTTTAATTGTGATTTGGGTGCGTGTCCATAAATTGGAAGGCAGTAGTCTATCTTGGAAATAATGAGTGATTTTATGACTTGGATGAGAGAGGCGGTGTTGGTGTTGTATTTGTGGGACGAAAGGTGCTTTACTATGCCTAATGGCTTGGACAGATCGGCTTTTAACCTGGATATGTGAGTGTTCCATTTGTATCTTTTGTTGATTGTGTCGGTGGTTGGTATAGTGGTGTCTCCTGTTAGTATCTTAGCGTTGCAGTTGTGTTTCCGGCAGATATGAAGTATCTGGCATTTGTCTTTGGAAAGAACTGAGCCTGATTGCGTGCACCACTCGTCGATTTGGTTAAAGGTGTCTGTTAGGTTCGTTGTGGGGTTTTTTCGTTTGTTGTGCTCTATGATGAGGTGAAAGTCGTCTGCGTAAGCGCAGAACTTGATTTCTCTTGGGATAGAGATGATGTTGGTAAGGGAGTTGTAGGCTATGAGGAATAAAATGACGGAGATTGGGACTCTGTTATAAATTTGTTAAACTTCCTTATTTCTGTTATGTTTCATGTTATTTTTCCTTCGTTACATTCATGCGTTTTATAGCCATTAAGTTGGCTGATCAACGCTTAAATAAATATTAGCACAAAAAAAAAAAAAACAAGGAAGAACGCTATAGTCGAGTACCTCGACTATTAGATACCCGTTACTCAGCTAAGGGGACCAAAGGGAAATGGAGATATGCAAGCAGCAAAGCGAGATTGAAATGCGCCACCTATCGGCGGTAGACAGATTTAAGCGTTAAGGGCGTTAGAGTGGGCGTGGCAAATTTTTGGGTCAATCGATAGGTATTGACGAGACCAATACAGTTCAGTTAAAATTTTGTATCTAGCATGAAAGTTGTGGGCGCCACAGGCTTGGGCGGTTTGTGGGCGTTAGAGTGGGCGTGGCATATTTGCGTTACAAACTTGCGCTGCGCACAAGGCTACGGAATCTAAATCTGAGATCCCAATTCTCTATCCTTGATAGTTTCCGAGATATCCACGTTCATATTTACGATTTCTTGAAGTTTGTGGGCGGTTTGTGGGCGTAAAGGTGGGCGTGGCAAATTTTTTTTTGAGTCAATCGATAGGTATTGATGAGAACAATACATTTCAGTTAAAATTTTTATTCTAGCATCAAAACTGTAGGAGCCACAGTCTTGGGCGGTTTGTGGGCATTAGAGTGGGCGTGGCACTCTACTGAAATAAACTTGCGCTGCGTAAGAAGCTTAGGAATCTGCAGGCCAAATCTCAATAGCCTAGCTCTCATAGTTTCCGAGATCTCAGCGTTCATCCGGACAGACAGACGGACAGACGGACATGGCTAGATCGACTCGGCTAGTGATCCTGATCAAGAATATATATACTTTATGGGGTATATATATTTCCGACGAATCTAGTATACCCTTTTACTCTACGAGTAACGGGTATAAAAACTAGACGAGTTGAAGAAGTCGAGTTTTCGGAAGAACAGAAGTTGCACAACAGCTGTTATAAAAATCACTGAAGATACAAATAGATAGATGCAATATTACTTTATTGACGCTTTTAGATTTTAGGAAGGCCTTTGACACGGTAAACGACGAAATTCTTTTAACTGAAGTAAGTCGTCTTTATATGTTTTCAACCACTGCACAGTGGGCCAGAAAGTTCATTTTTTGGCCAAAAATCTGTAATTTCTTTCCTGGGATAGTAGAAGGATGCAGTCTTTTGCATTTATCTCTTAAAAGATTGAACTTTTCAACGAACTCAAAGTAAAATTTATTGGAGTTTTATATGGTATAGATAATCCAAACCAAAATCGGAAAAAAAAAACTAAAAAACTAAAACTAAACTAAACTAAAAAAATAACTAGAAGACGCACTCAATATATTTTCATACACGATTAAGTATGAGAGAAAACAAATTAAAAAAAATTAACACCACTATAAAATATAATGTCGTTTGAGATTTATGAACCGTTAAAAATTGCTACTTTCGGAGGCTCCCACTTAAACGTTTATTTAATAATCGACCTAACAAAATTTTCTATTTTTTTCTTCTTGTTATCTGTTTAGATTCTTATAATCAAATTATTAGAAAAATTTTTTTTGTAAAATATTGTTTTTTAATTTGTATAATGTTAATTTGACATTTTCTGAAGTCATCACAAAAGTATGCTTCATTTATTTATTTATTTGTTAATTTGAGATCCTAGTAAAGTTTAAAAAACTAATACTAACATAGGGGGTAGTGCTAGCTACGCGGCCTTCGACTGCGTATTCATGTAAGCTACATTTATATTTTTATAATATATTTTAGTTCTTCCCCGACGAAAGTAAAAGAAATGCAACATACCTTTAGGCCATGGTGTGTTCGCTTCGAGTTTCGAGCACCAAATAACAGAAATTGTGAACATTTTTTAGAGAAGAGCCAACAAAGTTGATATTTCTCTTTTCGATATATCGATACAACATTCGATTGTTGGGTTTTAGAAATAAAAGAAGCGGGAATGAATGAAAAAAGTAGATTTTAGATGTTAGGCAGACTAAAATCAAATTTTGGCGCGCAAAACGTACATTAAAACCTGACGAAAAAAAATACGGCATACTTTTAGGCATTCTTAGTAAAGCTCATCAAAATGGTTCGACTTCAAATTAAGCCATCAATTAAAACTAAAATTACTGAGTCGGCGATGAGCGATTTTAGTAAATTAATTTAAAAATTTATTTTTGATGTAATGACTTCATTCGGGGATGGCACTCAAAAGCACTCGAAAAGCAAAGTACTCATTTGCTAAAAAAAGCAGTAAAATCAACAAAAAAGTTTCTTTTAGGAAACAAGTAAGTCATAAGAGGTATTTAATATTTTTAACTTGTTGAAAATAATGACTTCTAAAAGTTTTGTGAAGAAGTCGAACAGCTACATCAGCATCTTTGACTTCAAGATTTTTTTTTCATTTCCATCAATATTTGATGAATTTTTAACTTTAAAAATACGGTAAAAAAAACTACTTGCCCGAATTCTTTGAAACTTTGGCATAAATTAGTTTAATCTATTATAAAAAGGACTCCATACTCGGTCTTGTCATTTTCTTAAAAAAAATAAACCTATTTTTGGCCAAAAATCGGATCGGCTGGCCCAGTGTGCACTGCAACAAGTTTTATGAAATCCTACTTATCTCAACGATCACAACTAGTAGCTACACAAGCATATAAATCATCTATTCTGTCCGTAAAACGTGGTGTACCGCAGTGGTCCATTCTTGGACCTCTTTTGTTCAGTCTTTATTTTAATGATTTGCCAAATATTCTAACAAAATGTGACATGCATATGTATGCCGACGACGTTCAACTATATGTAAGCTGTCCTGTTAGCCCAATTAATAAATGTGTTTGTGTCTGTAACATTGAATTAAACATGGTTTCCAAATGGGCAGAGCGAAATAGATTATCCTTAAACCCCCTCAAATTAAAATGCATAGTAATACATAACCGATGTTTTATCACAGATCATCTGAAAAAACTTTCCTTAAATGGTCAACAATTAAACTATGTAGACAGAGCGAGCCACTTGGGGTTTACAATAAATTCCATTCTATCCTGGAGTAATCACGTATATTGTACGATTGGGAAAATGTATGGGATACTTAGACCTTTTTACCAATAAATTTAAAAATACTTATTGCGAAAACTAATCTGAAACCACTACTATTCTATGGAGTCGAAGTCTTTGGAAATTGTGATGCTACTAGCCAGCACAAACTCCTTGTAGCCTTCAACAACTTAGCGAGATATATATTTAATCGCAAGGGCACATATCGAATCTCTGATGCAACTTTTAAAATTTTTGATATGCCGCTAAAAGTCTGGATCGCGTACAAAACACTAGTACTGTTGCACAAAATAATAACAACTGACGAGCCAAAATATCTCTTTAGTAAACTCAAACTCAGTGCTTCCAACAGAACAAACAATCTAATTTGTCAAAACATCCTCCTGTGAAACACTTTTTTATCTGTGTTGTACGTTCTTGGAATTAACTACCACATTTATTAAAAACAATTAAATCAGCCACGCAATACAAAGCGAAATTACAAAACAGTATATAATTTAAAATAAAACTTAGTCCTTAAGAAGTCAATATTTTATATGTCAAATGTCATAGCTTTAATGTCTTGTACTAGAACTATATGGTTAAGAAATTTGTAATCATGTTCATGAAGTAAATTGAATTGTGACTAGCGGACTAATTTATAAGTATTCTGGTACTTGTAGCGTTAGGAAGAGCTAAAACAAAAATAAATAAATGAATAAGTAAAAAAGTTATAACCAAACAATATTAAATAATCAGCTAATTCTATAAGTGCGAAATGAATGGAGATATATTCATGCAGCAAATCGGCTGCCTACGAGATTTCAATAACAAGTGTTAAAGGAATATGAAAAAACGATAGGTATTGATTTTTGTGGTGTGCAATCTCGCATAGTCGCAATAGTCGAGGCCGTCGACAATAGCGACTTATCTTGTTTTATATACTCATAGAGTAAAAGGTTGTACTAGATTCGTCGAAAAATGTGTATATAGTGTACATATTTTTGATCAGGATCACTAGCCGAATTGAACCAGTCGTGTTCTTCTGTGTATCCGTCCGTTTGAACGCTGAGATTGCGGAAACTTAAAAAGCTAGAAAGTTGGTATTTGCAGATGCAGATTCTAGAGCTTCTTGTGCAGCTCAAGTGGGTGCCACGCTCTAATGCTCTCAAACGCCCATTATGCTTAAACTTGTGTAGCGCCCACATTTTTTAAGATTTTGTAAAAGATATTTCGTTTTGATTTTCAATATACAAGGGTGGTCAAAAGTATTTTCACAAAAAAAAAGTTAAATATACTCATAATTTGAACTTACATCTTGTTAACTTTGGCATCAATGGAAAGGTAATTTAAATGCCGTTTGAATGATACAATACATTTCTTAACCCATTCAGTACTTATTGAAAAGGACGAATTTGTGTAAAAATGTCCTTTTTGAACTTTTTTCCTCGACTTGAAAACTAAAATTTTTTGATGCAAAAAGTTTCTTCAAACAAAAATAATAGTAACTGCAAAAAGAATTTTTCAAAAATCATTTTGCTTATATTTTTTATGATTTTTTAAAGGTGACAATGTCGGAAAAAATTTGTATGAAAAAGAGAAAAATATGGCTAAAATGCATGTTTCTAAGCATTTTCAAAAAATCATAAAAAATATAAGCAAAATGATTTTTGAAAAATTCTTTTTGCAGTTACTATTATTTTTGTTTGAAGAAACTTTTTGCATCAAAAAATTTAAGTTTTCAAGTCGAGGAAAAAAGTTCAAAAAGGACATTTTTCTCACAAATTCGTCCTTTTCAATAAGTACTGAATGGGTTAAAAAATGTATTGTATCATTCAAACGGCACTTAAATTACCTTTCCATTGATGCCAAAGTTAACAAGATGTAAGTTCAAATTATGAGTATATTTAACTTTTTTTTTGAGAAAATACTTTTGACCACCCTTGTATATCATCATACCAAAAATTGTCCAAATCGGACCATCCCTTAAAAAGTTATAAGCAAATAATGGAACCGTTGGTAGGTGGCACTGGATGCTTGCATATCTACATCTCCCTCGCACTCCACTTAGCTTCGTAACGGGCATCTAATGGTCGAGAGTAGTTGGGAAAGGCAGATTCTGGTATAATAAGCACACTAATGGCCCCCGTTCCCTTACTGTTTAGCATATTAATGGGCCACGCCCCTCACTAATTAGCATATTAATGGCCACCGCTCCCTTATTTATGTATTCGGTTTCCAGGAAAATTAGCATAATCCATATATTAACTGATTTGAATGGGCTTAGATGTCATAAAAATGTCACTATCATGTCCATAAAGAGTACAAGGGTGGTCAAAAGTATTTTCACAAAAAGAAAGTTAAATATACTCATAATTCGAACTTACATCTTCTTAACTTTGGCATCAATGGAAAGGTAATTTAAATGGCGTTTGAATGATACAATACATTTCTTAACACATTCAGTACTTATTGAAAAGGACGAATTTGTGTGAAAATGTCCTTTTTGAACTTTTTTCCCCGACTTGAAAACTTAAATTTTTTGATGCAAAAAGTTTTTTCAAACTAAAATAATAGTAACTGCAAAAGTAATTTTTCAAAAATCATTTTGCTTATATTTTTTATGATTTTTTGAAAATGCTTAGAAACATGCATTTTAGCCATATTTTTCTCTTTTTCATACAAATTTTTTCCGACAGTGTCACCTTTAAAAAATCATAAAAAATATAAGCAAAATGGTTTTTGAAAAATTCTTTTTGCAGTTACTATTATTTTTGTTTGAAGAAACTTTTTGCATCAAAAAATTTAAGTCTTCAAATCGAGGAAAAAAGTTCAAAAAGGACATGTTCACACAAATTCGTCCTTTTCAATAAGTACTGAATGGGTTATGAAATGTATTATATCATTCAAACGGCATTTAAATTACCTTTCCATTGATGCCAAAGTTATCAAGATGTAAGTTCAAAATATGAGTATATTTAACTTTTTTTTTGTGAAAATACTTTTGACCACCCTTGTATACTTAATTGCCCCACCCCCACACCACCATGATCTACTGATCACGTAACCTTTTTCTTTATTATGAGGAATTAAAATTCAAGAGGTGTTGTTGTATACGTGAGAAGGGTCGTAGGGTTTGTAGGATGTAATAATACTTTTTTATTTATTTTATTACTGTGATCATGATTTACTGTGTATATAATAAAATAAAGCGGATCAGCTCAGTGAGCTAATCGAGCGAGCCAATTCTCAGCATCCGCCCACGAGCACCAATAATCAGTCCACTTACATTCCGTCTGGGTGCCGGTTACCGCCATGTGATACTGAAGTATTCGAAGGGGACTATCTGAAATGGCCAACATTAAGGGATCTTTTTACAGCAGTTTATGCCAACAATTCTAGGTTGACATCGGTCGAAAAACTTTTTCATCTCAACGCTAAAACTAGCGGCGAGGCAAAGGCAATCGTAGCCAAGTCCCCTCCCACAAATGAGGGTTTCGATTCAGCATGGGCAGCGCTTCGAGACCGTTCCGAAAATAAGAGACTGCTAGTAAACAGCCAACTCAAACTCCTTTTTAATTTGAGTTCCTTTAGTTCTGAATCTGGCCAGGCTCTGAAAGACCTACAGAGCACAATCCAAGGGTGTTTGATAGCGCTGGCTCATTCCAACGTTTCCACAGAGAACTGGGACTGTCTCCTGGTATTCCTGTGCGCCAGCAGATTACCAAAACTGACCCTCTCCTTATGTCAGCAGTCCTTTTCATCCAAGTCCGACATTCCGACCTGGGATGAAATGAACACGTTTCCTAGCGATGCGATTGCTAGCTAGAGGCGATTGAGGATATGAAACCCAGCACCAGAAATCACTCTAACGCTAAGAGTCAGCCCGTTTCCAGGAAGCTCAACTTCTTCGAAGCTAAGGTGGTCACAAAACCAAAGAATTGCGATCTGTGCTCAAAAGAAAGTCATTCAGTGCGCTTATGCCAGGGTTTTCTCCAGATGTCTGTGGATGCGCGAACGAACTACATTTAAAAAAAGCAGCTTTGCCTGAATTGTTTCGCGAGAGGCCACCAGCTACGTTAATGTACTAGCACTCACAGCTGTTTCACATGTCGAGCGCGGCATCATACACTGTTGCATAAAGGCAACCCCAATTCCCGTGGATCAACTTCCGCAATTATTTCTTCAGCAGGCCCACAAAATCCAGCTGTACAGGGGGCCGCCAACGGTTCTGAAAATCTGCCCAGTATGCAGAACTATTTAGCAACCGGTGCTAGAGCGGTTTTGCTAGGCACGGCCATTATTGACATATGCCACTTGGGAACGGGTTCTGAGGCTACGTTTATTACGGAACGCCTGTTCAATCTGATTAAGCTGCCATTCCGCCATATCCAAGCCCAAGTTTCGGGCTTAAATCAGACCGTTTCTGCTTAGGCGACCAGGCTCTGCCATTTTTCTATTCGTGCCCCTAATAAGCAAGGCCTTCAGCTAGAAACCGCAGCTTACGTTTTGCCTGAATTGGCCGGAAAGCTACCGTCTTACCCAATTCCACGAGATGCGCTGATTGATTTACCTGCCATTCTCCTAGCAGATCCAACATTTTTAGAGAGTTCCCAGATATATGTTCTGATCGGAGCCGACATTTAACATTTGTTGTTCTCTCCTAGGTCAGGAAACTATTTTCGGCTGGGTGCTTACCGGCCCAGTTGCTAGTAAATCAAGCCAAAATCGGGTATCAGCTTTCACGACCCAGATAACCGAAACGAGTGACAGGGGCTTGGAAAAACTTCTCATTAAGTTTTGGGAGGTGGAAAGCATACCAACTAAGAGGTTAAAAGAATCCGATTCCTATTGCGAAAGCAATTTTCTCCAAACCACCACTAGAGACGCAAGCGGTACATGGATGTATACGTGGTAACTTTACCGTTTCGCGAACCCGAAAATTACAGATCCAAATTGAGGCACTCGCGATCCATTGCCCTAGCTCAGTTTCTTAGAAACGAAAACCGTTTGAAAAGAGACTTTCCATTAAAAGAGCAATATGACTCAGTCATTCAAGAGTATTTGGATCTGGGTCACATGAGAGAAGTCCCCCCGTCTTACGATTCTCCAAGCTATTACCTTCCACACCACGCGGTGGTCAAACCTGAGAGTACCACCACCAAACTTCGCGTGGTATTCAATGCTTCTAGCCCTTCAGCAAATGGGACAAACTTGAACTATATTCTTCATGCTGGTCCAGTCCTACAATCTGATTTAACCATTCAGATCTTGAAGTGGCGTTATTTCCAATACGTGTTCAGTGCAGACATTACAAAGATGTACCGTCATATCTGGGTCGATCCCAAGCTTACGCCGTTCCAAAGAATTTTATTCCGGAATAAAGAAGGAGAAGTAAGCGATTTCGAACTAAAAACCGTCACCTTTGGTGTCAACTGTGCACCGTTTCTGGCACTCCGCGTACTCCTACAATTGGCAGATGACATAGAAAAGGACTTCCCTAAAGCAAGCAATATTGTTCGGCATTTTATGTACGTACATTCAAGAGGCTCAACTTGCGATCAGCGAGCTTCACCACGCTTTTAACCGCGCCGGGTTCCCACTGAGAAAGTGGACAGCTAATCAGGAGAGCATACTCGAAGATATCCCAAACGAGCATCTACTCCACGACGACTTTTGTGACCTTAATTCCGATAGTTTTGCCAAAACACTTGGTGTTCGGTGGAATGCGACCTCGGATGAGTTCTATTTTGTCCCACCGCCAGTTTCGATTGAATCTACTTATACGAAGAGAGAGGTTCTTTCCCAAGTCGCAAAACTTTTTGACCCAGCCGGATGGCTGTCCCCGTTTATTGTCCGCTCAAAAATCTTTATGCAAGAGGTTTGATTGCAAGAGTTGGGCTGGGATGAAAATATCCCCGCAGAAATGAATCAAAGATGGCAAAAATTTTTGCGCAGCTATCCCGAGCTTGAACAGATCCGTATTCCAAGGTGGGTTGGTTTCCAGCCAGAGGTGAAGGTAGAGCATCATGGTTTTTGTGATGCGTCGCAGAAGGCATTTTTCTGCTGGACTGATTCCACCATCGTCCACGCATGGTTGAATAAACCGGCATGCCACTGGACCATGTTTGTAGCCAACCGAGTGACAAAGATTACTCAGGTGACAAGCGCTGAGCATTGGGCGCATGTGCGATCTGAGCACAATTCTGCGGACCTAGCCAGTCGAGGCATGTCGCTGCTGGAGCTGGTTCATAGCCAACTCTGGTGGGAAGGACCGGATTGGTTACAACAGCCAAAAGACAAGTGGTCAACACTGGGGCTTGCACCTCCAGTCACAGACTTAGAGCAGCGTGCTGTGAAGGTCAATTTCGCAAAGGCCCCATCCGAAGATTTTCTGGAACGGTTCTCCAAGTTGGACAAGGCTCTGCGGGTCCTTGCGCACGTGTTACGGTTCATTCAACGCTGCCGCAAGATGCCGAGGGGACCAGCTGATCGGCCTACCAAGGAAGAGGTCCTAGAAGCTGAAAGAGCCCTTATTCTATATGCTCAGCGGGAGGAATATACCCAATAGCTTAAATTCCTAAACGATAAGCGTCCAATTCCAGTTTCCAGCCCGATAGCCAACCTGTTTCCATTTCTAGACCAGCGAGGCCTGTTAAGGGCATGTGGTCGCATTACAGCCTCAACGGCCCTTCAGTATGACGAGCGGCATCCTATAATACTGCCATACAACTGTCGACTAGCTCGTCTGCTCGTCCTTCTTTCACACCAGAGGCAAAACCTTTGTGGGGGCAGCGACCCTACTTTCTCGGGATTTCATGCAGACGATCAAGGAGTCTGTGACTGATACCTATAGCCATCAGGGAATTTTGTGGCGGTTCATTCCTCCAGGAGCTCTACATATGGGAGGATTGTGGGAGGCTGGAGTGAAAAGCTTCAAGGCACTTTTCTAAAAGTCGACGTCAAGTCGGAAGTACACGTTAAAAGAGTTCTCAACTCTTCTAGCCAAAGTTGAAGCATGCCTCAATTCTAGGCCGCTGTCTCCCATGTCCGAAAATCCTTCTGAGTTGTTGGCATTGACGCCAGGCCACTTTCTGATTGGGGGTCCGTTGCTTTCCACAGCTGAACCCGAAATTAAGGGCGAAGCTAAGTTGATTATAAATCGCTGGCAACACTTAAAGGCCCTGCATCAGCAGTTCAGTGCGCGATGGAAGGAGGAGTACTTAAAGGAACTTCACAAGCGCAATAAGTGGCAGAATTCTTCCAGAGATATCAAAAACGATGATATGGTGGTCTTCAAAAAAGACAATATGCCATCAAACGACTGGCGGCTCGGCAGAGTTGTATCTGTCTTTCCAAGGGCCGATAGTAGAGTTCGCGTAGGCGAAATCTTTACCGCTCGAGGGACTATAACGCGTCCCATCCACAAGCTAGTAATTCTTCCTATGGAGGCCAAGGCAACCTCCGCTCTTCCACAATAGTGCCTTCTCTCCTCATGCTTCAGAACCCGTTCACAATTGATACTAAATGCGCTTATCTTTTTTTATTAAGGCATTAAAACCATTGCTCCACGTCCTCGCAGCGCCCAAGCTTTGGACGACAGACGTTCACGAGGTACTCGATCCTACCGCTGCCGTGTCTGTCGGTGAATCCATCCTCTATGGAAGTGCAACCGTTTCCTGAGGCTCAGCACTGAGAAGCGGCTCCGCGCCGTTATCATAAACAAATATTGTGCGAATTGCCGAATTGAAACCAGCATTCCGAAGGAGTATGTCGCAGCGGAGACACGTGCAAAAAGTGTGGGCAGGATCACCACACGCTGCTCCATTTGCGCGAATCTTCCAGTTCGCGCCGCCGATCAATTTCTCCGTTGCGAAGTCACCACGACCTTCAGCTTCCGGTTTACGCTCGCCAAATCCAACGCCAAGCTCGCGGAACCATTACCGGTGTTCCGACCAGTTCGACCAGCCAACTGCAGCTCCATCTGTGGCGTCTCTGTTGCAGCATCGGAGTGTGCAAATCATCCCGACGGCCATCGTGGTTCTCGACACGGGAACCAATAAGAATGAGACGGGGGCCTTGATCGACCCATGCGCCCCAGTGAGCACCATCGACCGGTCGCTGGCCGCGGCTTTCGGTCTTCCCACTACGAGCGTCGGAGACGAGACGGTCTGTTCGGACGGGCACCTTTAAAATCGACGTGGTGCTGAAGGTTAGACCCAACTTCTGCACTCCCACTCCAATCTGTGCCCTAGTCGACGATGTTCGCGCTAGATTCAACGATATCCGCCTCGCTGATGAACAATTTCATCGTCCGGCGACTACATCCCTGGTGTTGGGCTCTGACGTGTATCGTGACGTCATCCAACCCGGGCTCCTGAATCTGGATGAGGGGTTGCCTGTTGCACAAAGCACTGTGTTCGGCTGGATTGTCTCGGGATCATGTCGACAGTCTTAAGGTGCCAGACGAGGTCTGATTTGGTTGCTACGATTGTCGTCGCAAAGGGAGGGAGAATGTCCGCGCCAAGGAAGCGCTACTGTGAATGTTAGTGGTTAACAGACGATAGCAGTTACATCCAGATGGTCTCTCATCTCGGTCTCGGACTGTTAACAGTCTCCACTCCCGCTCTCCTAACATTAGAGTTAAGTAGAAGCTGTTAGTTCTAAGTTACCACTCAAAGAAAGCTCACTCAGTGGCTAATAAAGTGAAGTCAAACGTGAACCGAAGTATAAGTCTATTTCTGTGCCCTGAAGTATATTTCTACCAGGAAATTCCCCAGAGCTTGAAGAACCTAGGAAAGCCGCCACCCTCCAGTTCACCCGTTACTCGTAGATTAAACGGGTATACTAGATTCGTCGGGAAGTATGGAAAGGGCAGAAGGAAGCGTTTCCGACCCCATAAAGTATACATATTCTTGATCAGGATCACTAGCTGAGTCGATCTAGCCATGTCCGTCTGTCCGTCTGTCCGTCTGTCCGTCCGTCCGGATGAACGCTGAGATCTCGGAAACTATAAGAGCTACAATACTAGGATTAGGCATGCAGATTCCTGAGATTCCTGCGCAGCACAAGTTTGTTTCAGTAGAGGGCCACGCCCACTCTAACGCCCACAAACCGCCCAAAACTGTGGCTCCTACAGTTTTGATGCTAGAATAAAGTGTATTGTAAGAAACATTTAATTTTTCCTTATTCTTTTGTCTTATGCAGGTATCGATTGTTTCTAGGGTCCTATAATAAATTTATTCTTAACTTCGATAGCTACACTTACATTCCAAAACTACAGTTATTAAGTACAATACAATATCTAAGAAGAAACAGATATATGATTGTCAAAAAACGATTTTCAACTACCTATAATTAGTAAAAACAAAAAACACTGGGTTTATACCCAATTCTATCACCAAAACAGCTGTACAAGGCGAGTTCCAAAGTAAACAGGACTTTTAAAAAAAAGACAGAACAAATAGTTTTTTCAGCAAAATCAATTTATTTTATTCAAAATAGTCTCCTTCTGCTTTAATACAGCGTTTTGCACGGTCCAAAAGCATGTCGAACGAGTGTTTTAGCTCGTTGCCCGGTATGGCCGCCAGTATGCCGGTGCAAGCCTTTTGAATGGCCTCTACGTCTGCATAACGCTTTTCTTTCATCGGCAAATGCATTTTTCCGAAAAGGTAGAAGTCGCACGGTGCCATATCAGGTGAATACGGGGAGTGGTTGATGGTTAAAATGTGATTTTTGGTCAAATAGTCGGACACAAGCGTCGATCGATAAGACGGCGCATTATCGTGCAACAAGCTCCAACTTCCATCTTCGCGATATTCGGGCCGAACACGACGAATACGGCGCACCAAACGCTTCAAAACTCCAAGGTAGAATACCGCATTAACGTTTTGGCCGGGTGGAACAAATTCTTCGTGGACAATACCCTTGGAATCATAAAAACAAATAAGCATTGTCTTTACTTTTGACTTCTCCAGGCGTGATTTTTTGGGTTTCGGCTCGTCCGTCATTTATGTCCTCACGACCACTTTGAAAACGTTGAAACCACTCCTGCACTCTGCTACGGGATAGGCAATCATCGCCATAAACTTGTTTCATCAATTGAAACGTTTCGGTAAAAGTTTTACAAATTTTAAAACAAAATTTAATGTTGGCTCTTTGTTCGAAGCTCATTTTCGCACCGATGACAAAAACATACTGACACTTAAAACGCAGTAACCTCACTTCCAATAGATGAAATGTCATGAAATTTTTACTGGAAATCCATAAGCGATAGCAGATTCTAACGCACCAGTTGTCATATAGATGGCGCCACTAGAGGCCGCTAGATTCAAAAAGTCCTGTTTACTTTGGAACTCACCTTGTATGTTGTCACGTAGTTCTCTGGTCGGGGTAAAACCTCAATCGGGGCCAAGGAACCTATACAAGAAATTTATATAGAAGGGTGAAAATTGTATTAGAGGTGGCAGCACGATAGGGCGATCGCACTGCTTGGTGGGGAACTTGGGGGGTCCCGCTGAGAACGCCCTCTGGTGGCAGAGCGAGGTACTGAGAGGGCGATCGCGCTGCTTGGTGGTGAACTGGGATGACTCCGACTGCAGTTGGCTACGGGGATTCCGGCGTGAACGGCGGGGTTTATCTACTCGGGTTGAACTTGGAGTCTACGGGAGTCCTACACTCCGGATATTCTCGAAATCTACTAGGTTTCAAAACTCCAGATATTCACGGAGTCTACGCGGTTTTCTACACTCCGGATATTCTCGGAATCTACTAGGTTTCTACACTCCGGATGTTCTCGGAGACTACGAGGTTTCTACACTCCGGATATTCTCGGAGACTACGAGGATTCTACACTCCGGATGTTCTCGGAGTCTACGAGGATTCTAAGGTGGGAGCTCTCGGCCGAGATGCGCCGCGCGGATGCGAAACCAAACACGCGCCGTTGATCTGGGTCGAGAAAGGGTAGGAGAAGGAGGAGGGGGTGTAGGGGTAGAAATAACACTCGGGGTTTTTTTAAGTTTCCGGTTTGTGTTGGCAATTGATAAGAATAGGGGCCCTGGCTGCTGCCCTCACAATGGGTATGCTTGCTTACGTGTATTTTGGTGCGCTGGTCGGTGTTGCGCGGATCGACAAGAGCCGAAAACACTAAACGAAAAGGTGCGGCGTCGGGCGCGGGTTCCGATACGCAAGGCTGACTTGAGTTCCCGGCGGATCGGCGCGTATCTCTCCGTGTGTGTCGGTAGTGGTGTGCCGGAGGGATGCTCGGACATACGTCCACTCTCGGCGAAAAGTCAAAAATGGAAGAGGACGAGTTTAGGAATTAGAGATCGCACTTCAGTCGAGCGTCGCGCTCGCTGAACCAGTTCCCCGCTATCGATTGTGCTATCGATCCCGGGCCTCACGAGTGCGATAACGCGTTAGGAGGGGCTTTGTCTAGGGTGCGTGTCTTGGCTCAAAATTAATACTAGCTTAATTAGTTTCCTTAGTTCCTATTATTTTAATTCATAACACGGAACTTCATGTCCTATCTTAAAGCTAAGAGCGAAACTATGACTATGATTACAATGATTACAATAAACTAAATATGATCATCGTCACGACTCGTGGGACTTGTGCGCCCTCGATTTAGGGCGTTACAATGTACCCACACCTAAATGATCCAATCTATCCTTGTCAAAAAGTCTGGCAGTTTTACTTATAAATTTGTCACCTTTAATAATTATATGTATTATATGTATGTAATATTATGTATTTTATAATTTCTCAGCATATAAAGCTAAATAACAAGACAATGAGCTTATTCCGAATTCTATCACTTAACTGGTTGTGTGTAGCCACACTTTAATAATCCATTCTGTACTCACAAACCGTACACCCAAAGTCATGACTGTTACCAACAATACAAAAAATAAGGTTACATAGGGTTGCTAAAAGTCCACAGCGAAGGTGCAAAAGTAATAATAAACGAAAAAAAATCGTTGGACTCAAAACTAATACAAAGGGTTAGCCATAAATATCTTACCGGCATTATTGGCGAAGGGTCAATTGAGTAATATAAGTTTTCACATGCCTATTAATTTTACCAACAGTTTAAGCTAGCAATACGTAAGTAAATTAAAATTAAATTTTAATACTCGTTACTCGTAGAGTAGAAGGGTATACTAGATTCGTCGGAAAGTATGTAACAGGTAGAAGGAAGCGTTTCCGACCCCATAAAGAATCTTGATCAGGATCACTAGCCGAGTCGATCTAGCCATGTCCGTCTGTCCGTCTGTAGTAGTAGCGAAAGACGGGTTCTGGGACAATTAGCATATTAATGGCCCCCCGGCCCCCTCCCCCCTCATTAACATATGCGGGTTCTAGGACAATTAGCATAATTCAATAAATTAACTGATTTTAATGGGCTTTGAAGTCATAAAAATGTCACATCTCCCCCACATCCCCATGTGACAATATTGATCATGTATCCTTCCCCTCATTATGTGCAATTAATAGTCAGGTGAGAAAGGTGCACGTGAGAAAGGTCGCACACCCATAGTATCCAAAGGTTGTTATTTTTGAAGAACATATCCGATCATGTTGGTGTGGTTGCTGTGCACGTTTTTGTTTTCGCCCCAGAACGATTAACTGGTAAATTGTCTAAGATTCTCTCCTTTCTACAAATGGGTCATAAACATGTCAGTTCTTCGATATTGAGGAGCTGACGACCCCCACAAAACGTCTGCAGACGTCTGGAACACGGAAGTTTAGTGTAATGATTAGTGAAATAAGCTATATTCTAAAGTAGGTCAGGGAATTATGATTATGGTAGCAGTTTGCATAGTTGGCTCGGCTGATACTGCACAATGTGCTGACTGCATTGGCGAGTCAGTGTGCCGTTAAGTCGTTGAGACCTGTGGAACCTGTAGTAGGAATTTGTATGGGTGGCAGCACGAGGTACTGAGAGGACGATCGCACTGCTTGGTGGGGAACTTGGGGGGGGGGGGGGTGGTGGTCCCGCTGAGAACGCCCTCTGGTGGCAGAGCGAGGTACTGAGAGGGCGATCGCACTGCTTGGTGGTGAACTTGAATGTTTAATCCGCTGCCTAATGGGAGGCAGCCAAAGGTGAAATTTGCCCTCGTGCAAACGCCAGTGGTTGTTGTTATTGCACCGCCTCTTCCCCTGTGCAGATGGCGGAGCTTGATCCAAAAATTAAAACGACGGAATCAATGATATTTACTTCACGAAGTACGGTGTGAGACTGTATTCTGCTTTTGGTTATACATTTGGTTGGGCTGTGCATAACAAGAAAGCTTATGATTTACCGTTTTCATTGTGGATCATAATGCTTTACAATTTTAGCATACAATTTCAACTAAAATAAAGAGGCAAGCGTGAACATACTCCGCCCGTTGGAAGGACGGTCGTTTTTTCAAGATACAGGCGAGATAGGCAGGGGCGCAACCTTACGAATTGGACGACGAATGACTCCTTTTGCCGTTTTAATATCGACGTCTCGGACTCTTCCGTCCGCTCCAGAGCAAGTATTGGTAATGCGTCCCTAGGGCCATTGCTGAGGTGAAGCGTTGTCTTCATGGATCATGACCAGCTGCCCCGGAACTATGTTCGCCTTTGGTGGCAAGTGGCTTTCTACTTGCTGCGGGCCTGCAAGGTGTGCAGGTTATCTCGTCGCCAAAGCTCCCAGAATTGTTGCTTGATGTGGGTGACCCGTTGCCAACGTGTCAAGTGCGATAGGTTGCATTCCTCTAAACTTGGCTCTGGAAGTGCCTTTAAAGACGTTCCGACCAACAAATGCGATGGAGTGAGGGCTTCTCCATCGTTTGGATCTGCTGAAAGAGGCGCGAGGGGTCGTGAGTTGACAACTGCTTCAGCATCAACTGCGACAGTTTGGAGTTCCTTGTACGTCAGATGTGAATAACCAGTGTTTTTTACCAATAAAAACTTCATGGACTTTACCGCCGCCTCCCACAAGCCGCAAAAATGTGGTGCGCGGGGTGGAATGAAGCTAAATTCCACGCCATTGGATGAGGTGAACATTTGTAAGTCCTTCAACGCTTGCTGGCTGAAGAGTTGCATTTTAAATTCCTCTAATTGAGTGCGGGTTCCAACGAAGTTGGTTGCGTTGTCGCAGAATATCCGATTTGGCAGACTTCTCCGCCCGATGAAGCGCTTTAAACAGAGAGTAAAGGTATTAGTTGACAGATAAGATACAAGTTCTACATATACTGCTTTGGTGGCAAAGCAAACGAAGACGGCCATATATGTTTTGTATGGAGCCTTTCCGCGAATGCGATAGGACGTCAGGAATGGACCACACAGGTCGACTCCAGATACAGCAAAGGGTTTTGTGAGTGACAACCGGTCCGCAGGAAGTGACCCCATGATCTGATCGAGCAAATGAGGCTTGTAATGATAGCAGTGGACACAGTTGCGCACCACTTTGCTAACTAGTCGACGAGAATTAACGATCCATATTTGGAGACGCAGGATTCCGATTAGAGCCTTGGGCCCTGCGTGCATGTTAGTTTGGTGAAGAAATTCGACAAGTTTATATGTGAATTTGTGATCTTTTGGCAGTAAAAGTGGGTACTTGGCTTCTACCGGGATTTGCGCATTTCCTAGACGCCCGCCAACACGAATCAGTGTCACCGTGCGAGTTCCTATAGCTGATTCCGACAGAAAAGGTGTCAGCCTTTGAAGATCTGCGCTGAGGACTTTACCCTTCTGTAAACAATCTATTTCCTTCCAATACGTTTGATGCTGAATAAGTCCTACAATAAACAGGAACGAGTGCTGTAACTCAGTTGCTGGCATTTCAACCGCTTGCGACACGCAGAGGTTTTTGCTTGCAGGGATCTTGTTAAACGCCCGCAAAACGTAAGCTGTGACTCGAAGAACACGATGATACGAAGAGATTTGATTGAGAATTTGATCAAGGATGTTTTCTTTAGATTCGGTGCATTTCAATGATGAAATTTTTCTTGTTTCCAAATCCGCATCTATGGTTTCGATTTTGTCCAACGACTCCGGCCAAAGATGTTCTTCCAACTTAAGAAAGGTTGGCCCCGTAAACCAACTTGTATTTTGAAGTTCGCTGACCTTGCATCCACGAGATATGATGTCAGCCGGGTTTTCTTTTCCTGACACATGACGCCAAGAAATGTTCGATGATTGAGTTTGAATTCCTGAGATCAGATTTTCTACAAAGCAATTTGATTGGGAAGAGTGCATAGTGAGCCAATGTAATACGATTTTGGAGTCTGTCCAGAAAACAACCTTTTGTATGTTGCTGAACTTATATTTTATTTTGTTCCACGTATCACAAAGAATTGATGCAGCACAGAGCTCTAGTCGTGGAAGAGAAAGGACTTTAATTTGGGCAACCTTTGACTTTGCTATGAGTAAATGCGATTCTACTGATCCATTTTGAATTGAGCGCAGATATATACAACAGCCATATGCACGCTGTGAAGCATCTGCGAATCCATGTATTTCGCAGTCATGTTTCGGGGAAAGTCCTACATATCGGGGTATGGCGATTTGGTTTAAATTGTGCAAGTCAGGATAAATAGATTGCCAACGATCTATTAATTATTGAGGCAGTATTTCGTCCCTATCCAAATGACTCATCCTAAGCTCCTGCACAAAAATTTTGCATCTTATAACCACTGGTCCTAACAAGCCAAGTATGTCATATAAGCGTGCAATAATTGAGAGAATGTTCCTTTTCGTCATAGCGTTAGTTTTTTTGGCAAATCGAACCGAAAGCAAAATTCATCCACCTGGGGCCTCCACGACATTCCTAAGGATTTTGTGATATCTTTGCTGTCTAACTTGAATCGATGTTCTTTGATATTATCATCCAACTTTCTAAAATTCCATTTGGCTAACTCCAATCCGGCACAAGATAAGATTCCAGTAACTTAATCAATCTTCAATTTTAAACCCTCAATGCAGTCAGCTCTTGTAAGGAAGTCATCGACATACATCTCGTTAGATATAATTTCAGATCCTATAGAAAATTCTTTCCTATATTTCTCTGCTATGAAACGCAAACTTTTGATGGCGAGAAATGGTGCACAAGCAAGCCCATACGTGACAGTATTCAACTGATATAATTTTAACGGGTCAGAAATGTTGTGCCTCCACCAAATCAACTGAAACTTGCGGTCATGGGGAACTACAATGAATTGCCGATACATTTTTGTTATATCAGCTGTTACAACATGCCTATACAACCTAAATGAAAGCAGGGTTAAGATAAGGTCTTGCTGAACTGTCGGTCCAACCATTAAAATGTTATTTAATGATACTCCTGTCGACGACTTCGCAGATGCGTCAAAAACTGCACGCAACTTTGTTGTTGAGCTGTCTGGACGCAGAACAGCGTGATGCGGGATTACATAGTGAGGTTGGTTTGGGTCAAAACTATTTACAGCTTGCATGTGCCCCAGATCAATATATTCTTGCATGAAATCAGAATACATTTTTTTTTGATCGGGTAAACGTTTTAAACGACGCTCTATTTGCTAAAATCGTTGATTGGCAATATCCACTGAACTTCCCAATTGTTGGGTAGATTTCGAAAAGGGAAGCCGAACTTGAACTCGCCCATTCTCGAGAAAAGCAGAGTTTTTGCAGAAGTGGCGATCACATTCTTTCTCTTCAGTTGTGTACTGGTTTTTAGATGATTCTGGAAATGATTCGATTTCCCAAAATCTTTTTAGATTTTCATTCAGCTGTTGGGACTGCGAGATTTTGCACATAAGAACATTAGCCTTCGCCCTAGATTGCGGATTGTCAACAACTTTTCCACCAATAATCCATCCGAGTTTTGTGTTAAGTAGGCATGGCAGCCCAAGCCCCAGTGATAATTTGTCGCCAGTGAGCAATTCGAAGAATTCCTGGGTGCTTAGTAAAATGTCAATTTTTTGTGGTTTAAAAAACAATGGGTCAGCCAAATCTATTCCGTCAGGGATTGACCACGTTGATGATTCTATTCCAGTGGCGGGTTGAGTCAATGCTATTGTCTTGGTAACAGCAAATTGCAATGACCATTCGTCAGCAGACAAACGTGAGCGTATGGTCGTCGAGCCTGAGAACTGAAGTTTTGCTCTAACATCTCCTACACCAGAAACTTCAAAATGTTGACGCTTTCGCTGAAGTTGTAATTTGTTGGCCAAAGTATCTGTGATAAAGTTAATTTCCGAGCCAGAATCAAGCAAGGCCCTTGCCGGGTGGACCATTCCGTACTTATCCTGGATAAGAACTATAGCGGTTGGGATAAGAGCTCGATTTGATTTACGTGAAAGACATGTGACTACCTGTGGAGCAACGAGGTTGCTCGTTTGTCTGTTCTACATTTGATTGAGAAGTTTCTTGTGTTTCACTCCTGCGATGTAACGAAGAATGGTGCAACCCGCGACAAGTCCGACAGCGAAATTTTGAAGGACAGTCAGCTGCGATGTGGCCCTTATGAACATAGCGCTGCCTGTTTGACCCAAGCATGTCGCTTCTCATGTGGAAGTGCAACGAACGAAGGGCACGATCCTAGATTGTGATCTGTAGAATCGCATTTTATACAACTGCCTCTAGCCGTCAGGAATGCCTTTTTGTGGGGGTGATTTAGTTAGCGCTGCCTGTTTGACCCAAGCATGTCGCTTCTCATGTGGAAGTGCAACGAACGAAGGGCACGATCCAGATTGTGATCTGTAGAATCGCATTTTATACAAATGCCTCTAGCCGTCAGGAATGCCTTTTTGTGGGGGTAATTTAGTTTTTCTAAACGCGTATCATACTGCTTGAACTCCTGGCCTGGCTTTGCTCTGCATTCTAGAAACTGACAATGCCTACCTAATATGTTGTAGAAATTGTCCCAAGTTGGAAAATGCTCATAGTTCTGACCTCGATCATAAGCATGTTTTGAATCTGAATCAACCTTTTGCAAAACGAGCTGAATTAAAATGGCTTCAAATGCATTTTGTTCGGTGCCAAGAGAGAGCAGTGAACCACGCAAAGCTGCCACTGTGTCTAAAATTTCTCGAAGGGATGAAGAATCAGACTTTCTCGTTTGAGAAATGGCAAAAAGGCTAGATACATGTTCGGGTAAGATCAACACTTTTTTATCGTATCGTTCCTTAAGGCGCTCCAATGCCTTTTTGTAATTTTCTTCTGATACTTGAAATGCAGCCACTACACTCAATGCAGGATCAGAAAGACATCCGAGTAGATACGTAAACTTGTCAATATCAGAAAAGGACATCATCATGAACCATATGATTGAAGGCTGCAATAAAACGGTTGTACTCCCCATATTTTTCGTCAAATTTTGGTAGTTTTAGAGAAGGTAATCGATTATGGGAACTGGCCCCTAAGCATGTGGAATTTATCAAGACGGAGTCCTCAGGACCATTGCGCTTGCTAGCATTTGCACGTTTTAAAAGCGTTGATTTTGTTGCTATAAAATCTGCCTCAAACTGATCGCAAGAATCTTCTTCGAAGTCTATTTCTTCAATTTGCTGTTGAACTTGACACAATTGCCTAAGTGCGATTCCAAAAGGGCCAAGTGACACTCTGCCGATGCAGCATCCATTGCTGTGTCTGCAACCGCTCGATTTGAAGTTCGTTGCATGTTTCGTTGCAGCACAGTTCTTTTGCGCCTAAGTGCAGCTAGCTGTTCTTCTACAGATGGTTTGGTCATGTTTGCAAAGAGATGAACGATCAGCCAAACTGTAAGGAAAATGCGTTTGAGAAGCTTTGACAAGTTTTGAAACCCTACAACAGTTTTAGAGTAACTGCGAAACCTTTTGATGTAGAACTGGGTGTTCTGAAAAGCTTTTACGACATAGGTTAAATAAATCACACCTATATATATATATAGATAAACCCAGACTTTTCCTTTTCTTTTATTTGTATTATTTGCGTACGAAAGACCAAATCACAAGTGAACTGGATTAAATCTCCCGATTTAAAAGCTTTAGTGCTCCAGTAAGTGTCTCAGGTGTACTGGTGACGTAATGGTGTGATGCCGTAAAGTCCAAGTTGAGATAACTTTCCAACTGATCCGCTTGAATTGTAGCTGCTACTGAATCCCTTGTTATCCCTCGCAGCCGAGTTGTTAAGGTTTAATCCGCTGCCTAATGGGAGGCAGCCAAAGGTGAAATTTGCCCTCGTGCAAACGCCAGTGGTTGTTGTTATTGCACCGCCTCTGCCCCTGTGCGGAGCTTGATCCAAAAATTAAAACGACGGAGTCATTGATATTTACTTCACGAAGTACTGTGTGAGACTGTATTCTGCTTTTAGTTATACGTTTGGTTGGGCTGTGCATAACAAGAAAGCTTATGACTTACCGTTTTCATTGTGGATCATAATGCTTTACAATAGAGGGTAATCTTTAAGCATACAATTTCAACTAAAATAAAGAGGCAAGCGTGAACACCGAATTCTATCACTTAAGTGGTTGTGTGTAGCCACACTTTAATAATCCATTCTGTACTCACAAACCGTACACCCAAAGTCATGACTGTTACCAACAATACAAAAAATAAGGTTACATAGGGTTGCTAAAAGTCCACAGCGAAGGTGCAAAAGTAATAATAAACGAAAAAAAATCGTTGGACTTAAAACTAATACAAAGGGTTAGCCATAAATATCTTACCGGCATTATTGGCGAAGGGTCAATTGAGTAATATAAATTTTCACATGCCTATTAATTTTACCAACAGTTTAAGCTAGCAATAAGTAAATAAATTAAAATTTAATTTTAATACTCGTTACTCGTAGAGTAAAAGGGTATACTAGATTCGTCGGAAAGTACGTAACAGGTAGTAGGAAGCGTTTCCGACCCCATAAAGAATCTTGATCAGGATCACTAGCCGAGTCGATCTAGCCATGTCCGTCTGTCCGTCTGTAGTAGTAGCGACAATTAGCGTATTAATGGCCCCCCGGCCCCCTCCTCCCTCATTAACATATGCGGGTTCTAGGACAATAAGCATAATTCAATAAACTAACTGATTTTAATGGGCTTTGAAGTCATAAAAATGTCACATCTCCCCCACATCCCCATGTGACAATATTGATCATGTATCCTTTCCCTCATTATGTGCAATTAATAGTCAGGTGAGAAAGGTGCACGTGAGAAAGGTCGCACACCCATAGTATCCAAAGGTTGTTATCTTTGAAGAACATATCCGATCATGTTGGGGAAAGGTGTGATTACGTACCCGTTTACCTCATTATCACAGGTGTTGCTGTGCACGTTTTTGTTTCCGCCCCAGAACGATTAACTGGTAAATAGTCTAAGATTCTCTCCTTTCCACAAATGGGTCTTAAACATGTCATTTCCTCGATATTGATGAGCTGACGACCCCCACAAAACGTCTGTAGACGTCTGGAACACGGAAGTTTAGTGTAATGATAAGTGAAAAAAGCTATATTCTAAAGTAGGTCAGGGAATTATGATTATGGTAGCAGTTTGCGTAGTTGGCTCGGCTGACACTGCACAGGTACTGAGAGGGCGATCGCACTGCTTGGTGGTGAACTTGGATGACTCCGACTGGAGTTGGCTACGGGGATTCCGCCGGGCGTGAACGGCGGGGTTTATCTACTCGGGTTGAACTTCGAGTCTACGGGAGTCCTACACTCCGGATATTCTCGAAATCTACTAGGTTTCAAAACTCCAGATATTCTCGGAGTCTACGCGGCTTTCTACACTCCGGATATTCTCGGAATCTACTAGGTTTCTACACTCCGGATGTTCTCGGAGTCTACGACGTTTCTACACTCCGGATATTCTCGGAGACTACGAGGATTCTACACTCCGGATGTTCTCGGAGTCTACGAGGATTCTAAGGTGGGAGCTCTCGGCTGAGATGCGCCGCGCGGATGCGAAACCAAACACGCACCGTTGATCTGGGTCGAGAAAGGGTAGGAGAAGGAGGAGGGGGTGTAGGGGTAGAAATAACACTCGGGGTTTTTTTAAGTTTCCGGTTTATATTGGCAATTGATAAGAATAGGGACCCTGGCTGCTGCCCTCACAATGGGTATGCTTGCTTACGTGTATTTTGGTGCGCTGGTCGGTGTTGCGCGGATCGACAAGAGCCGAAAACACTAAACGAAAAGGTGCGCCGTCGGGCGCGGGTTCGGATACGCAAGGCTGACTTGAGTTCCCGGCGGATCGGCGCGTATCTCTCCGTGTGTGTCGGTAGTGGTGTGCCGGAGGGATGCTCGGACACACGTCCACTCTCGGCGAAAAGTCAAAAACGGAAGAGGACGAGTTTAGGAATCAGAGATCGCACTTCAGTCGAGCGTCGCGCTCGCTGAACCAGTTCCCCGCTATCGATTGTACTATCGATCGCGGGCCTCACGAGTGCGATAACGCTTTAGGAGGGGCTTTTTCTGGGGTGCGTGCCTTGGCTCAAAATGAATACTAGCTTAATTAGTTTCCTTAGTTCCAATTATTTTAATTCATAACACGAAACTTCATGTCCTATCTTAAAGCTAATAGCGAAACTATGACTATGATTACAATGATTACAATAAACTAAATATGATCGTCGTCACGACTCGTGGGACTTGTGCGCCCTCGATTTAGGGCGTTACAATGTACCCACACCTAAGTAATCCAATCTATCCTTGTCAAAAAAGTCTGGTAGTTTTACTTATAAATTTGTCAGCTTTAATTTAAATCTCGTTTAAAAAAAACTATAATTGTAAAAGTATTTTATAATTTCTCCGACATATAAAGATAAATAACAAAACAATGAGCTTATCCCGAATTCTATCACTTAACTAGTTGTGTGTAGCCACACTTTAATAATCCATTCTGTACTCACAAACCGTACACCCAAAGTCATGACTGTTACCAACAATACAAACAAGAAAGGAAGTTAGCTTCGGCAAGCCGAAGCTTATATACCCTTGCAGCTATAATTATTAAATTTAAAAACACATAAAATGATATTCCCAATAGTATAAGATAATATGTCAAAAAACACCGAAGCTATAATTTGATTCATATTATTTTCCTACCAATTTTCCGATCGTTCTTATGGCAGCTATATGATATAGTCGTCCGATTTTGATAAAATTAAATTCGAAATTCAGATCTTATTAAAAAATGTTATTTCCAAGCGTAAGAGGTTATATGCTAAAAAACACCGAAGCTATAATTTGTTTCATATTATTTTCATACCAATTTTCCGATCGTTCCTATGGCAGCTATATGATATAGTCGTCCGATTTTGATAAAATTAAATGCGAAATTCTGAACTAATTTAAAAATGGTATTTCCAAGCGTTGGAGGTTATATGTTGAAAAACACCGAAGCTATAATTTGTTTCATATTATTTTTCCTCCAATCTTCCGATCGTTCCTATGGCAGCTATATGATTTAGTCGTTTGATTTCGATAAAATTTAATTCAAAATACAAACCTAATTAAAAAATGTTTTTTCCAAGCTAAGGAGGTTATATGCTAAAAAACACCAAAAATATAATTTTTTAAAAATTTTTTTTCCGGTTATTCCTATGGGAGCTATAAGATATAGTTGCCCGATCCGGCTGGTTCCGACTTATATACTACCTGCAAAAGATATGAGACCTTTGGGAAAGTTTCAGCCTGATAGCTTTAAAACTGAGAGACTAGTTTGCGTAGAAACGGACGGACAGACGGACAGTCGGACATGGCTAGATCGACTCGTCTAGTCATGCTGATCAAGAATATATGTACTTTATGGGGTCGGAAACGTCTCCTTCACTGCGTTGCAAACTTCTGACTGATATCAATATACCCCTGCAAGGGTATAAAAATAAGGTTACATAGGGTTGCTAAAAGTCCACAGCGAAGGTGCAAAAGTAATAATAAACGAAAAAAAATCGTTGGACTCAAAACTAATACAAAGGGTTAGCCATAAATATCTTACCGGCATTATTGGCGAAGGGTCAATTGAGTAATTTAAATTTTCACATGCCTATTAAATACTCGTTACTCGTAGAGTAAAAGGGTATACTAGATTCATCGGAAAGTATGTAACAGGTAGAAGTGAGCGTTTCCGACCCCATAAAGAATCTTGATCAGGATCACTAGCCGAGTCGATCTAGCCATGTCCGTCTGTCCGTCTGTAGTAGTAGCGAAAGGCGGGTTCTGGGACAATTAGCATATTAATGGCCCCCCGGCCCCCTCCCCCCTCATTAACATATGCGGGTTCTAGGACAATTAGCATAATTCAATAAATTAACTGATTTTAATGGGCTTTGAAGTCATAAAAATGTCACATCTCCCCCACATCCCCATGTGACAATATTGATCATGTATCCTTCCCCTCATTATGTGCAATTAATAGTCAGGTGAGAAAGGTGCACGTGAGAAAGGTCGCACACCCATAGTATCCAAAGGTTCTTATTTTTGAAGAACATATCCGATCATGTTGGTGTGGTTGCTGTGCACGTTTTTGTTTTCGCCCCAGAACGATTAACTGGTAAATAGTCTAAGATTCTCTCCTTTCCACAAATGGGTCATAAACATGTCATTTCCTCGATATTAATGAGCTGACGACCCCCAAAAAACGTCTGTAGAAATCGTTTCTTTTCCACACAAATAATTTGTTTTCCTCTTGTAATTGTCCTTAGATACTTTCGAGTTTGTGGAAAACTGTTTTCTCCATCGTTCTAAAAAATGTTGTGATGTGTATTGGTTAACCAAAATGCTGTCTTTCGAGGTTTTGTATTTAGAAAAGTAAAATAATATGGTCGTTCTATTAATAAACTATTATTCAAGTTTGGATTCGAATACAATTCCAATTTCCTTTAGAATAAAATTATTATTATTATCAAAGAAACCTTGAACATTAATCGAAACAGTATCTTTCAACATTTTTCTAGTCCGCTTAATGGGATCATATTCAAAAAGAGCCATAAGCTTGGGTATTTTCATGACTTGGTGTCTTTAGTTCTATTGAAATTCTCACATCAAAAGGACCAGTTTTCACTGATTCGTTTTGATATGAAAGATCAACCACAATAATTGGACCCTTCAGTTTAAACTCATTTGGGGTAAAAATGGTTGTGATCCACGATTATAGTAACTAGATTGAAATCTTGTATACATTTCATATAGGTGATTCAGATTATCGTATGGATATGACTCAGAATTCAAGTGAACTTTAAAGTTTGATAAATTATTTGTGATAAGTTCTCCATTTAGTATAAATCCAATTAATACAAATTTTGGATTTTCGCGGTAAGCCGACAATTTCACATTCCAGCTGTGTTGACTCCCATACCCCAATGTGGAGTTAGCATATGAATACCAACTCCGGAATGCGATTGGTAGGTTTACACCACTTTTATAATATCCTACATCTTTTTTTTTTGCAAAATCGCTCAGAGTAATATGGGGAATTTTCCAGGTTTTATTCGTCATTTCCAGTTTTAAAGTTTTGTTCATTTCTGATTTGTTTAAACACATCGCCAAGATTCTTAGTTACCATCAACACTACTTCATGTTTACATTTTAACAAAACTTTTGTATAATCCTCAGTGAATCCCAACCAATTTTTAAATGGCTGCTCCAACCCGAATTTAATAGATATTGACTTTGAAGATTATCCAGCGATATAACATTTTTTAAAGGTAGTAGTCATACCGACATAGACTTGACACGTTGGACACGTTGTATTTAAATGTTACCTAGCAGTATTTTGAAGGTTACTTTCTGTTTAGTCTTGTTTTTGGATTGTTACTTTTTGTATAGTACCTGTACAGTACTTGGTTTTAGATGGTAACTAACTGTTAACAACTGTTATGAGTTGCTATAGTCTCTTATCAAGAATTATCAAAGCACACAAGTTAATGTTTCTCAGATGTGGTAGTCAAACACACCTGCAGTGAACTATCATTACCTGACCGTCATCAAAGACACATGCCCAAGACCCAAGCCGCAGGATGTCTTATAAGATCATACATCTCAAGATCATTGATAAGGGATGAAGTTACGACCGTGCAAGAACTCGCCAGTAGCCGACGTACCTCATTGAACAAAATACTTTCCCTTCATTTGTACCTGTAGTTTTAATTACAGTCAGAAACAAATTTTGTAGGATCATTTAATATTTTTTTATATATTTTATTATTGTAAACAGATTTCATTAAATTCATAATTAATTATATTTTATGTATATTTGTATATAATTAATTTTCTGACTCCATCGCTCTGTAAGAAATATATCGGTTATTAATCTTCGTTCCAAACGCAGATTTTCGCTTGGTTCCCATAGATAGATGTAAAATAGTTCTCACAATGTAATCTTTCTCAGATGTTGGATTATTTTTAAAGCATTTATTTGTTTCGAAAGCATCATTAGCTAGCATAGGAGCGTCTTTCAATTTAATTTCTGATTCAAGTTTATGATAGAGGTGTTGGGACCTGGTAATATCGGTTTTTGTTGTCAACTATTTTTATAGTTCTAGTTTTCTAGTTCTATTCTATTTGTCATCATTGTCTAAGATTCTGAATAAGTGTAATAAACTCTTTAATTACAATACTCATCTGGTTTTCGTGATTAATGATGGCGGTTGAGTTGCTTGGACTTTGATTACTAGCTATTGTTAACTGTTATGAGCTATTATTAGATAGCTACTATCTGCTTAGTAGATGTCTATTAGTTGCTGACTAGTTGTTATTAGCTGGTTACTATATGTTTAGTAGATGTATACAAGTTGTTTAGCAGCTATTTAGTATCTGGTTTCTATATGTTTAAAAGATGTATACAAGTTGTTTACTAGATGTTATTAGCTGGTTACTAGCTGTTTAGTATCTGGTTTCTATATGTTTGGTAGATGTATACAAGTTGTTTACTAGATGTTGTTGGCTGGTTACTAGCTCTTTAGTGTCTGTTTACTTGATGTTTACTAATTGTTACTAGCTTTTTACTAGTTGTTATTAACTTCTACGAGCTGTTATAGCCTTTTGTTAAGAATGATTAAAAACTCTTGATCACTGGACGACTTTCGATGTGAAGTAAAAACGTACACTCTGATTTTCAGTGTGTTTGCTGTATACGTGAGAAAGAACGCACAACCAAAATATCTGAAGATTAATATATATGTCTTAGAGGAACATGTCCGATTATGTTGGGGAAAATTGTATCCTGTGATTGTAAAACTAATTATGAAATAAGTTGTTCACAAGCTGTCTAATAGCTGTTTAGAAGCTGTTTTGATAAACAATTTAGATTCATAATGACAGATATTAAGAATATATAATAATATCATCCACTTTAACTAGTATATTGTAAAAATAAAAAATTTCAATTTTTCATATTCTTTCATCATATAAATGTATAATTTCATATAATAAATGTATTCTTAACTACGATAGCTAGCCTTACATCCAATAACTATAGTTATTAGCTACAATAAAATGTCTAGAAAAAACAAAAAAAAACGATGAAATACGCCTTCAAGGAAATCTTTGTTTTCCGGTAAGGTACGTCTTCCTGATTAAGAAAAGGGCACTTAAAATTTTTTCTATGGAACCAATTTTTTTTAAAGTGTAAAAAAAGTTTTTCGCGCTTTTTTTTTTTCTAACTCGAGTTTTGATAAACCGAATTCTGCCATCAAATTCTCATTTTACAGGTAATAGAATGGCCTTTATCAATTCGTCAAAGTTGAAAAAGTTGATAAAAAAAGCAAAAACGCCGGCATAAATGGCTTTTTTAAAAACACACGCCTAAAAACCAAAATTCGTTTTACAAGGTGAGTTTCAAAGTAAACGGGACTTTAAAAAAAAAAAGACAGAACAAATAGTTTTTTCGGCATAATCAATTTGTTTTATTCAAAATAGTCTCCTTCTGCTTTAATACAGCGTTTTGCACGGTCCAAAAGCATGTCGAACGAGTGTTTTAGCTCGTTGCCCGGTATGGCCGCCAGTATGCCGGTGCAAGCCTTTTGAATGGCCTCTACGTCTGCATAACGCTTTCCTTTCATCGGCAAATGCATTTTTCCGAAAAGGTAGAAGTCGCACGGTGCCATATCAGGTGAATACGGGGAGTGGTTGATGGTTAAAATGTGATTTTTGGTCAAATAGTCGGACACAAGCGTCGATCGATGAGACGTTATCGTGCAACAAACGCCAATTTCCATCTTCGCGATATTCGGGCCGAACACGTCGAATACGGCGCACCAAATAAAAATGTTTTGTTAAAATGTAAAAATAAAGTAGTGTTGATGCTAACTAAGAATCTTGGCGATGTGTTTAAACAAATCAGAAATGAACAAAACTTTAAAACTGGAAATGACGAATAAAACCTGGAAAATTCCCCATATAACTCTGAGCGATTATGCAAAAAAAAAAGATGTAGGATATTTTAAAAGTGGTGTAAACCTACCAATCGCATTCCGGAGTTGGTATTCATATGCTAACTCCACATTGGGGTATGGGAGTCAACACAGCTGGAATGTGAAATTGTCGGCTAACCGCGAAAATCCAAAATTTGTGTTAATTGGATTTATACTAAATGGAGAACTTATCACAAATAATTTATCAAACTTGAAAGTTCACTTGAATTCTGAGTCATATCCATACGATAATCTGAATCACCTATATGAAATGTATACAAGATTTCAATCTAGTTACTATAATCGTGGATCACAACCATTTTTGACCCCAAATGAGTTTAAACTGTAGGGTCCAATTATTGTGGTTGATCTTTCATATCAAAACGAATCAGTGAAAACTGGTCCTTTTGATGTGAGAATTTCAATAGAACTGAAGACACCAAGTCATGAAAATATCCAAGCTTATGGCTCTTTTTGAATATGATCCCATTAAGCGGACTAGAAAAATGTTGAAAGATACTGTTTCGATTGATGTTAAAGGTTTCTTTGATAATAATAATAATTTTATTCTAAAGGAAATTTGAATTGTATTCGAATCCAGGCTTGAATAATAGTTTTTTATCTCGAAAGACAGCATTTTGGTTAACCAATAAGCATTACAAAATTTTTTAGAACGATGGAGAAAACAGTGAACGATTTCTACAGACGTTTTTTGGGAGTCGTCAGCTCATTACTATCGAGGAAATGGGCTGTCCGTCTTTAAGCAGGTTTAAAGGAAACCGGTTTCCCTAATGTGAAACACACCTTAAGGGCGGGGTTTGTGGTCTTAACAAAGCATACATTAGTTTGACATATTTAAAAGTAGCTCCAAAACAATAAAATAATTTTTATACATCATTTTAAAGTTGAGACTAGATGTGTAAAGACCTACAAGAAAACAAAATTAACAAAATGAAATTTCATGAGGAAATTGACCAGTTTATTAAACAATTTAAAGGACAGATAATTGGTCAGCATTTTCAATATTTTTTCTAAACACAAAAACTATGTTCATGAATAGAGGAGGACATGACCTCAAAACTACGAATTATGATGAACACTTTACATTTTGTAGTCCAGAAATGACGTCGAAAACGTGCGCCTGCCTTTTCTATGCAAATCGCTAGAATGAAGCAAGAAAATTAAAACATGTTCGCAATACCAAAATACATGAATAAATGTATTATTATGCTACAAAATAAACTTCTGACTTTTTATTTCAAGTTAAAATTGCAGGTACGGAGAATGGAAAATATTTCCTTGACTGAGATATGTCGGCTACTTGCGAGTTGTTGCGCGGTTATGGGACGTATTAGAGCTAGCAGTCAGCCGTGAGGTCCTTGGCATGAGGCCTATGATCTTGTCAATGAGCGTGCACCTTCAGGCTTGTGCATGTGTCCCTTTTATTGTGGTCAGGTAATGGACAGGTGCGCATGTTCGGGTAGCTCTTGCTTGAATCCCTTTTATGACATGTTTATGACCCATTTGTGGAAAGGTGAGAATCTTAGACAATTTACCAGTTAAACGTTCTGGGGGGGAAACAAAAATGTGTGTTTTTAAAATATTCCACATCTGAGAATATTCCCTTAAGATAACCATCTTTAAATACTTTGGGTGTGCGACATTTCTCACATACACAGCAAATCCTGTGATAATGAGGCAAAAGGGTACGTGATCCCACCATTCGCTAACATGATCGGATATGTTCCTCTAAGATAACAACCTTTGGATACTATGGTTGTGTTACCTTTCTCACGTACACTTTTCTCACGTGACTATTAATTGCACATAATGAGGGGAAGGATGCATGATCAATATTGTCACATGGGGATGTGGGGGCGATGGGGACAATCTCTTCTGAGATAACAACCTTTGGATACTATGGATTCTCACGTGCACCTTTCTCACCTGTCTATTATTTGCACATAATGAGGGGAAGGATACATAATCAATATTGTCACATGGGGATGTGGGGGAGATGAGTGCAATTAAGTATACTCTTTATGGACATGATCGTGACATTTTTATGACTTCAAAGCTTATTAAAATCAGTTGATTTATTGAATTATGCTAATGGTCCTAGAACCCGCATATGTTAACGAGGGGGGAGGGGGGCCGGATGGCCATTAATATGCTAATTGTCCCAGAACCCATCTTTCCCTACTACTGTCTGTCCGTCTGTCTGTCTGTCCGGATGAACTCTGAGATCTATATAGAGCAAGGCTATTAGGACTTGGCATGCAGGTTCCTGGGCTTCTTACGCAGCGCAAGTTTATTTCAGCAAGGTGCCACGATGCCAAGATGCCCACTCTAACGACAACAAACCGCCCAAAACTGTGGCTCCTACAGTTTTGATGCTAGAATAAAAATTGTATCTGAAATGTATTGTTCTTATCAATACCTATCGATTAACCCATCGATTTTCCAAGCCCACTTTAAAGCCCACAAGCCGCCCACAAACTTAAAAAAATCGTAAGTATGAACGCGGATATCTCGGAAACTATCAAAAATAGAGATCTGGGATTTCAGATTTAGATTTCGTAGCCTTGTACGCAGCGCAAGTTTGTTACGCGAATATGTTACGCCCACTCTAACGCCCACTCTAACGCCCACAAACCGCCCAAGCCTGTGGCACCCACAATTTTCATGCTAGATAAACAATTTTAACTGAAGTGTATTAGTCTCGTCAATACCTATCGACTGATCCAAAAAAAGTGCCACGCACACTCTAACTCCCATAACGCTTAAATTTTTCTACCGCCCACATAACCATATATTGATATAGCGGGTAGGTGGCGCATTTCTGTCTCGCCTTGCAGCTTGCATATCTCCACCTTTGGTCCCTTTATTTGAGTAACGGGTATCTGATAGTTGAGGTACACGACTATAGCGTTCTTCTTTGTTGGATCTCGCTTGTTCCCCGCCGGTGAAATTGAAGAAACTCATATTTAATAATGATGGTTGCCAACCCCGCCCCTCCACCGCAATATATAGGGTTACCTGTAATTTATATTTAAGATATTTCCATCCTTCTGGCTTAGAATTGTATTGCATGCTTCGACCCCTAGCCACACCCTCCACTGTAACAGATTCGTCTTTGCAAATGAGTGCCCCAGTTCCTCTAATTTTGTTCCGTTCTATTTCTGATCTCTTCTTCTTAACAGTTTTTAAAAATATTTTTTGTATACTTTCAACGATTATGTATCCTTGTTCATCACGAAACCATTCAATTTAAATGTGTAATAATATCAATTAAAATAGTTATCTAAAAAAACTTTTTTTTTCTGTTGTTAAGGCTTTCACATTGAAACTATAAAACATATCAAATGTATCATGATTATACTTTATTTAGACAATTTTACTCCTTGTATTCTTTGTTTTTGGAAACGAGGGCTTACTCGCGGCCTCTTTTAAAGGTTGTCCATCCTATAAGAAGGCCAAAGCCAGCATGGCTGGTCCAAGGCAGGCAGGCAACCCGAACATGAGCTTCGCCAATACAGCCAAGCAGGTGACCGGTGGAACTCACACCCCACGCAAGCAGAGCACGATCCCGACGGCCTGATGGAAGCCATGATGGCTAAGATGAAGGCGATGTTTGAGCGGATGATGCACAAGGTCATGAACCGAATGACGCAAATGTTGGCTACCATTTGCAAGTCATTATGCAAGGGGGGTAGATATAGAAATATGGAACGCTAACGGCCTGATCCAGCACAGGCCCGAGGCTGAGCTGTACTGCAGGCAAAACCGAGCTGATGTCATCCCCATTTCGGAGACTCCGCCAGGTAGTATTTCACCCTGAGAGGGTACGACGTAGCTTCCGCCAACTACCCCAATGTTACAGCCCGCGGCGGTGCCGTTTTGACAACCTACCGTCCAACGAAGAGGATTGGGTGCAGTGCGCCCAAATCTCGATTAACACCACCCAAACTGCCGTCCAAGGCACGAGGCCAGGGAAAGGGACTTTCGAATGATCCTAGACAGCCTGGGACCCAGGTTTGTGATAGGCGGTGATTTCAATACCAAGCACAATTGGTGGGGATCTAGGGTCAACAACCCAAAAGGCAGTGCGCTTTACAGGCAGGTTCAGTCCCGCAATCTTGTTTGTCATGGGACCGGCGCTCCCACCTACTGTCCTACAGATCCAAACAAAGTCCCGGATGTCCTGGACTTTGCCATCACCGGCGGACTGCATTCATCAAGGATCCACGCTAGAAAAGTAGAGGATCTGCTATCGAATCACAGCGCCATCGCCATATCAATGTATGCCCCAGCCGTGCAGCGATGCGCCCGTAGATATACTGATGTACAAGACCACCAATATCAGCCGATACCATCACTAGCTGGACAGTCACCTGGATCTCAACCCTCCACTGGACACTCCCGATAACCTTAAGGCAGTCGTAGAGAACCTGACTACAGGAATCCAGGAGGCAGCGGCATATGCTGCGCCCAGACTCTCAGCCAATTAAAGAGCCACCAACAGGGACCTCCACTTCTGAAAACCACAGGTGATGCAGCTCAAGACAGAGATGCGACGCCTCCGACGTGTCTGGTTTCCTTCCAGGAACCCCCGGGACAAGACTGCTCTCAAGTGTCTCAATCTCAATGGAACTGAAGCAGACCTTGGCAAGGCTGAGAAGAGAGTCGCTCGATACCTTCCTAGGGCAACTTGCGCCGCATGACCCGTACTATAACCTCTGGAACATGACCAGACACATCAATCGGCCACTCAGGAGGACTCCACTCATCAAAAGAGCAGACTACTCATGGTGCAGAAGAGAGAGCTAATGCATTCGCCGGGCACTTAGAGGAAGCGTTCACTCCGATCTACCGATGCACTCATGAAGAATCAGAGGGAACGAACAGGCTCCTGGCTGGATCACTGGTTCACGCTGAACTCATCCCCCAGGTCACGGAAGAGGAGACCGCCGATCTTATATCCGCAATGGCCAACAACATGGCAAAAACTTCTCCCACCCAACAGGAAGAAACTCGTCACGCTTATTTTCAATAAGTGCTTGCAAATCGGTCAATTTCCATAGCCATGGAAACGTGAGGAAGTGGTCATGATACCTTAGCCTGGTAAACCTGAGGCCAATCTCGCCTCCCACCGTCCAATCAGCCTACTGCCAGTGCTCTCCAAAATACTCGAAAAAGTATTTTTGAGTAGAGTACTGCCGGTAATGGACGAAGCTGATCTGATCCCTGATCACCAGTTTGGCTTCCGGCGCTGTCACGGGACTCCAGAGCAATGCCACAGACTAGTGAAATTCATCTTGGACGCTTTTTAAACCAAAAAATATTGCCTAGCTGTCATGCTGGATGTAAAGCAAGTCATCGATCGGGTCTGGCACCCTGGACTCCTCCTAAGGCTGAAAACCAGCCTGCCTCAGCCGTAGATTACGTTCCTTAGGTCATCCCTGGACGACCGAAGACTTGTTTTCATATGCGAAGAAGCCCGTTCTGGCATCAAAGTTATTTGCGCTGGTGTTCCCCGCCAAGCGTCCTCAGCCCATTAATGTACAACGCATACACGGCTGACCTTCCGTGCTGCAAAGACCGGACATCATGGCCGCCACCTATGGCAGTAGTGGACACCCCAGCAGATGCCTCGGACTTAATGTATGAGCATCTCCACCTTCTCAACACTTGGCAAAAGAAGTTGAACATCTCGGTCAATGGGGACAAGTCCACTGCTACAACCTTTGCCACACGATTAGGCCACTGACCTCCACTGAGTCTGAACGACCACCGGTCCCTGAGGTCGACACGCCAAATTACATGGGCTTCACTCTCGACAGGAGACTGACGTCGCCAAGCGTCGCCAAGCCGAGTCCCGCACCAAAGCCTTCTACTGGCTGATGGGTAGAAGAATTAAGCTCCCAACGCCACCGAAGCTCCTGGTATATAAGACGATCATCAAGCCGAACTGGACATAAGGGATCCAATTATGGGGCACAGCCAGCAAATACACCGTGAACATCATCCAGGCGTTCGAAAATAAAATGCTTCACATCGCCTCTAATGCCCACCTGTTACACGACAACGACTCCATCCGTGATGTACTCAACTTCCCTTTGGTGGAGGAAGAAATCCAGAGAACGAGTAGGCCCTACGTCTATAGGTCTCATGACCACCTAAACACTCTGGCGATAAACCTGCTGGACAATGGCGAGAGGAGCTGGAGATTGCGAAGGACCCACCCCCTGGACCACTGAAACCAGACAGACCTTCGATCCACTCTCCTTGCCTGCCATATATGAAAAACCCAAATCCCAAGTCTTATATCATCACATTTATTGGTTGCCCACGTTGGGGCAGTATTAAATAAAAAAAATCTACGTTAAAAAAAAATATCTATTTCTAGGATTTAATAATAAACAAGGATCGCTTCATGTCATGTGTCAGTGTCTTGGATTTGGGTTGATCAATAATCCCATTAAATTATAAAAGTTTAATAGCCTTCACTAGTTTTACCTACCTGATTTTTGTAAGTCAAATTAACATTTCAGATGAATGTATCAGTAAGTATAAGCAATAATTTTAAATCAAAGACCTGCATTTCTTTATTGTTTCCAAAAACATAGAATACAAGGAGTAAAATTGTTCTTAATATAAAACTAAATAAAATATAGTCTTAACACATTTGATATGTTTTATAGTTTCAATGTGATAGCTTTAAATAAAGAAGGAAGGTTCTTTAGATAACTATTTAAATTAATATTATTAGACATTTAAATTGAATAGACTCGTGATGAACAAGGATACATAATCGTTGAATTAGTAAAAAAAAACTGTTAAGAAGAAGAGATCAGAAATATAACGGAACAAAGTTAGAGGAAGCCATTAAAGAGTGAGGTCAGAACCAGTTTTAAAATTTTGTACATTCCTTAAAAGAGAAAATCATATTGAATGTTATGAACATTACAGGTACGTGGGGCAGCTATTTGCAAAGTCAAATCTGGTACAGTGGTGGGTGTGGCTAGGGGTCAAAGCATGCAACACAATTCTAAACCAGTTTACATTATGAAAAAAGGATATTAGCTAGAGAATGATGGAAACATCCTAAATATGAATAACGGTTACCATTCTATGTTGTTGTTTTTACGAGAGAAATCTTAAACTGTTATTGGTAAAATTAAGAGGCATCTGAAAACTTGTATACTTAACTAGTTAGATAATATTAAACAATTAGTTTTATAAAGAATTTGAATGGAAAATCGAAGTTATGAATTAATATATACATTGTTTATTATCTGTATAGAAGAAAATGTAAGCGATAACTAGGAATATTTATTGGCATTGTGGTTTTGTATAACTAGGAATATTTATTGGCATTGTGGTTTTGTATAATTTATAAGCTATAAAAATATATTTATTTTAATAGATATTATGACAAAACGATCTGTATAAATTTTTTTATATCAATGTGGACGGTAGTCCACGTAGTGACGAAGCGCATCAGGAAAATGTGCGAAGGCGACTACTTTATGTAAGTTATTTTGGACCGTCTCATATTAGGTTTTTTGGACCGTGTTATATTGTATTTACTTATAACCCCAAACCAGTTAAGGCAAAGGTTGATATACAGATATATGTAGATACGATTATTTCTGTATTTATTTATTTCTCCTTAGCCTGTTAAGGCAAAGGTTTATACAAAGATAGGTTACAAATATTTATTAAACACAGCTATGGCTGCGGAGTACAATTTTTAGACTGACTTAAGGGGATGATCCGGTCACAGCTTAAGGCCTTTGCCTGGTCGCAGCGCTGTCGCCAAAGTTTAGGGTCAGTACTTGGAATCCGGCCTGTGGCGATCATATGCTGAGCAAGTGTTTCCAGCGCTGCCGCTAATGCGCCGGGTCAGCACTTGGTATCTGGCCGGGCGATGCCCCAGGCCACCGGATATGGCCTGCAACTCGACAATTTCTCTTCGTGGGAAATGGGTATGTTAGCTTCTCCCCCTTTTAACTGGTCGCTGTCCCGGTGATGCGCTAATTCTACGTCACCGTTAACTCCTGGTTTGCCGTGGCTTCTGGTTTTAAGAAGGTGGTAGGCGAGCCAAACGGAGGAGCAAAGTAGGAAGGAGGGGAGCAGGGAGTAGCTGAGGAAGGAACCCAAGGTAAATTCTTCTCTAAGGGACCCAATGTGGTGGAGGTTTCTCAGACTCAGCTCGTGAAGAAATGGAAGACTTAGCCGGTTTTAGTGGGTCGTGATGTTGACCACGGTCATGGCCGACACGGCGGGTATTTTCATCGAACTTTCCAGCTGATTTACAAACCAAGGTTACCAGGTAGGTTCCGGATATTTTTTGGTCTCGGGCAGATGCGCAATAGCTCCAGAAACTATTTGCTGGGCGCAAGTGCCATTTCGAAGCTCCCTGCAGAAGGAAGATACCCGACATTGTTGTGGTGCTGGTCCGGATAGATACTTCTAATATTTCTATCATAATAGTGTTAATAGGCTGTCGGAGCTATCTAGAATTGCCGGACTTACAATATTTGTCCTTCATCTGCTCTCATTAGTTGCTCTTGGTGGAATTTTATTTGCTCACAATCATTAAAGTTGAGTGTGCCTGCAATAACCTCAAAAGCTGTCCCAATTAAGTTTATACTCCCAGCCGCCCTATGGTGGATTTTTAGGGTAGCTAGCAACTTGCGAATGTGTCTGATGTCTGTCGCTATATCCGGTATTCTGTAATCGTCAGTGAATGTCCCTGTCAGCGTTTCAGTCTGGTCAGTGTAGTCTTCTTAGATCATCACGTTTGTTGCTTGTTGTAAGTATCCATAAGGTTATCAGACTACAATGTCGCCGTCCTCTATTGGGATATAGTCCGCGTTCGTATAGGCATTCAGTTTGAACAGCCGTTAGTGCTCAAACTTAAATGTCTTTTCCTAGCCTAGAAAATTATAAAAGAATATAACAAAATTTTTTTTAAGTGAAGAAAGTATTAAATGTAGAAAAAAAGGTTACGAGTCTAACGAAGATGGTTAGCGTAGATTGTTCTTGTGGACCACCCTCCCCTTAATTAGGACCGTGGTCCCCAGGTCTGCTTCAATAACCTCTTCCGAACATAGCGGTGAGAGCTTGTTTATTTATCGCTTATTTGCTTTTAGGAAAACCTGTTCGCCGACCTGATACTCTAATAAGTCCTATCCTTGTTTATATGGTCAATGGACTTTTCCTGGGTCTGTTGAATTTTCTACTAGTTCCTCTCTCGAGTTCTGCGGACGTTGAGTAAACTATTTCCATATGTTTTTTATCAGTTACCGAGTGAATTGAACATTTATATATTTGTTAGTTGCCAAAAGAATTCAACGGTATCGTTTAGTTTGTTTCCCAGTTTCAGGCATCTGGCTGTTTCTGCCGGGGTGCTATGAAACCTCTCTACTTGACCATTTGAGGTGCTACGTAGGGGCGGGGAGTTGAAAATGGTGATATTTAAATGATTCAGCAGAATTGATTTAATGGTATCAGAGTTTAGTGATCTTTCGTTACCGCAATAGATTGTTTTTGTTTTTGGGCAGAAATTTATTATGTGTAATAAAGGGGCCTTTATGTCCACAACAGCCCTCGATGCGATGGCTTGCACCGTGGCGACGCATGTAAGGAAAAGGGTTCAATCTGTTGAGAATATATCAATGTGTAGAGCTTCTCCCACAAAAGATGAATGGCATTTGTAATTTTTCATGGAACAAATTTTGCAGGTCGAGGATATTTCCGTTGCTTACCGAAGCATTTTTGGGAAAAAGTAATCCCTAATGATTTGTTTCACACTTTCCTGTGCTGCTCTACTCTACTACTACTCTACTCTGCTTGGTTGTGTCCGTTTTGTCTGCACGAGCCCTTTCGCGTTCTATGTAATAATTATAACAACCATTACCATTTAATTTGCACTTCAACTTCTATCCCGGTATTAAAAACTAATATTTTAACTCATTTGCTTCATTCTTAGTTGCTACTTTTAGTTTCATTTGTGTCCCGTCTCTATTTGTTTTTTGTATCTTCCTCGCCAACTCGCATTTTTGCCCTAATTGATAAAAGGGCCCCGCGCGTAACAAGCACGTGCTTGGTGTCGTTGGGCCACTTGTTTGTACTGCTCGTAGTGCATCAACGTCCATCATATATACAACAACAACTCTTGAACAATTAAGTATACTCTTTATGGACATGATATCGACATTTTTATGACATCTAATCCCATTCAAATCAGTTAATATATGGATTATGCTAGTTGTCCTGGAACCCGCATACATAAATAAGGGGGCGGCGTCCATTAATATTAGTGAGGGGCAGGGGCCATTAATATGCTAATAAGTGAGGGGCGGGCCCATTAATATGCTAAATAGTTACGGAACGGGGGCCAATAGTGTGCTTATTATTCCAGAATCTGCCTTTCCCAACTACTCTCGACCATTAGATGCCCGTTACGAAGCTAAGTGGAGTGCGAGGGAGATGTAGATATGCAAGCATTCAGTGCCACCTACCAACGATTCCAATATTTGCTTATAACTTGTTAGTAAATGGTCCGATTTGGACAATTTTTGGTATTGATATATATTGCTAGCCAAAACGAAATATCTTTTAGAAAATCTTAAAAAATGTGAGCGCTAGACAAGTTCAAGCGTAATGGGCGTTTGTGGGCATCAGAGCGTGGCACCCACTTAAGCTGCGCAAGAAGCTCTAGAATCTGCATCTGTAAGTACCAACTTTCTAGCTTTTAAGGTTTCCGCAATCTCAACGTTCAAACGGACGGATAGACAGAAGAACACGACTTGTTCAACTCGGCTAGTGATCCTGATCAAAAATATGTATGTATGTATAGGGTCAAAAACTACCTGTTACACATTTTCCGACGAACCTTGTATAAACGTTTACTCTATGAGTATATAAAACAAGAGAAATCGCTATTGTCGACGGCCTCGGCTATTAGATACCCGTTACTCAGCTAAAGGGAGTGCGAGAATGCACACCACAAAAATCACTACCTATCGTTCTTTCCTATTCCTTTCACACTCGTTATTGAAATCTCGTAGGCAGCCGATTTACTGCCTGAATATATCTCCATTCATTTCGCACTTATAGAATTTGCTGATTATTTAATATTGTTTGGTTATAACTTTTTTATTTATTTATTTATTTATTTTGGTCTTAACTCTTCCTAACCGCTACAAGTACAAGAATACTTATAAATTAGTGCGCTAGTCACAACTCAATTTTCTTCATGAACATAGTAAACATTTCTTAACCATATAGTTCTAATACAAGACATTAAAGCTATGACATTTGATATATAAAATATTGAATTCTTAAGTACTAAGTTTTGTTTTAAATTATATACTGTTTTGAAGATGTGTGTGTATTTTCGCTTTGAATTGCGTGGCAGATTAATTTGTTTTAAATGGATGTGGTAGTTTATTCCAAGAACGTACAGCACAGATAAAAAAGTGTTTCTTAGCATAGGCATGGTTTACTTTTTGACAAATTAGATTGTTTGTTCTGTTGGAAGCGCTGAGTTTGAGTTTGCTAAAGAGATATTTTGGCTCGTCAGTTGTTATTACTTTGTGCAACAGTACTAGTGATTTGTGCTCGATCCAGACTTTTAGCGGCATATCAAAAATTTTAAAAGTTGCATCAGAGATTCGATCTGTGCCCTTGCGGTTAAATATATATCTCGCTACATTGTTGAAGGCTACAAGGAGTTTGTGCTGGCTAGAAGCATCACAATTTCCAAAGACTTCGACTCCACAGAATAGTAGTGGAGTATTGGTAAAAATGTTTTCGTGTCGTTAAGTTGTCTAAGTATCCCATACATTTTCCCAATCGTACAATATACGTGATTACTCCACGATAGAGTGGAATTTATTGTAAACCCCAAGTTTTTCGCTCTGTCTACATAGTTCATTTGTTGACCATTTAAGGAAAGTTTTTCCAGATGATCTGTGTTAAAACATCTGTTATGTATTACTATGCATTTTGATTTGAGGGGGTTTAAGGATAATCTATTTCGCTCTGCCCATTTGCAAACCATGTCTAATTCACTGTTACAGACACGAAAACCTTCATTGATTGGGCTAACAGGACAGCTTACATATAGTTAAACGTCGTCGGCATATATGTGCATGTCACATTTTGTTAGAATTTTTGGAAAATTATTAACATTAAGACTGAACAAAAGAGGTCCAAGAATGGACCGCTGCGGTACACCACGTTTTACGGACAGAATAGATGATTTAGATGCTTGTGTAGCTACTAGTTGTGATCGTTGAGATAAGTAGTATTTCATAAAACTTGTTGCAGAGGTTGAAAACATATAAAGAAGACTTAGTTTAGTTAAAAGAATTTCGTGGTTTACGGTGTCAAAGGCCTTACTAAAATCTAAAAGCGTCAATAAAGTAATATTGCATCTATCCATTTGTAGTCTAATATCTTCAGTGATTTTTATAACAGCTGTTGTGCAACTTCTGTTCTTCCGAAAACCGGACTGTTTTCCTGATAAAATAGTGTGTGCATCCATAAAACTCACAATTTGGTTAGCAATTAACCGCTCAAGAACGTTTGAGAGAAAAGGCAGGATTGCAATAGGTCGATATTCTGTACCTGATTTGGAAATTGGTAATATTTTTGCTGTTTTCCAGGATTTGGGAAACGTAGAGGTGGTGATGGAGCAGTTTACAATGTGTGTTATGACATGAAAAATGTTGGGAAGGATTAGTTTTAAAATTTTTGGATTTATCTCATCACCCGTTGCGTTGGATTTAATGCTTAAAATTGATTTAAGGACATCGCACTGGCTGACACAATAAAAAAAATTCTATCACAAGATTCAAGGGATGTAAGGTAGGTGTTTTTAGTGATTTCAGGTACGGTCGATTGCAAGAACTTATGATTTAGATCATCAAGATCAGTATCACAGCTTAAAGTTGGTTTAATATTGCCGATCCCCAATTCCCTTAAAATTGACCATGTATTTTTATTGTTTTATGAATGTCGGAATTTATGTATGTAGTAATTTCGATTCGCCTCTGCAATGGTTTCATTGACAAATTTTCTATTTGTTTTAAAATCGTTGTACAAATTTCTCTGTCTTGTATTATAATTATTATTATTAATATACTATTTATGCCAATGTCCGCCTTTCCTAACTACTTTCCAGGTCGTCGACTATAGCGTTCTTGTTTATTATCCTGATCAAGAATTAACGCAGTTCAAGAAGTAACAAAGTGCACCAGGACAGTGTGCAAAGGCGTCTACTATAAATAGCCGCAGAATTGAAAATCTAATTTTTTGGTTCGTTGATAACATTAATCGAAAGGTATTGCATAATCGAATGTGATGGTCCGATCATAGCATCAATCGATAGGCATTGAAAAAACTAAAAATATTGCATACCATGATTTTTAAAAAGTGTAAGTGTAAAAAATAATAAAATTCAAGCTGTTTAGGGCAGTGGGGATAAATGCCATATGGCTTAAACATGGTTTATTATTACTTATAATAAGCGTCGTGTAAAACTTAATTTGCTAAAACCCGATGATGCGCTTCAAAGGTATTCCAAAAGTATGAGTTTGGAGGACTTTCCAAAATAAACTGTTGGTCTGTTTGCCCCATAACTCTGTTTTAGGGATCTGGAATCATTCATATGGTGTTAAATAAATCGATATAAGAATAAATTGCTCTACGATTTATGAAAAGGCGGCTATTTTGGCGGAAAAACAATTATCAATAGTCAAATTTCGTACTGCCGGAACTTGTGAACTACTAAAGCTATAAACATGTGCTACACTAAAAACGTCACTAACGACTTCTGCTTAATCTTTAAAATGTATAGGCATTAGGATTCCTCATTTTTTGACACATAGTACATTGTACATACAAAAAGTTACAACAAGTTAGTTTGGGCAACTTTTTAGGGTCATAAAGTTTTAATTGTTTTCAACAGTTCTATATAGGAAAAATAACCTCTACGATTTATGGAATGGAAGGTCAATGATATGATTGATGTTAAAGCCTCAATTAAAAATGCAACGAATCGAAAATTTCCATACAAAAATGTTAGCCATAAAATGGATTGAAGCAAATTTGTATAGAAATTTTCATTCCGTTTCATTTTTGACTGAGGTAAGTATCAGGCCTAAACGAAACGAAATCGAATAAAATTACCTCTTTATAAGTTAAGGAGTATTGACGATCGCACCTTCAACATACTGAAGTATTGATATCAGATTTTGTGAAGAAATGTGGTTGTAAATTCGACTAATTAAGTACACTTTCTAAAATGTTCTCATTCGGCACGAAACGATTTCATTTACCTCTTACATAATTTATAAAGAAAAAAAACAGGCTTTTACTCTACGCGGAAGGGCTTCCAGAACGTTTATGTCTATCGGTAACTTACCTCGATTGCATGTCGCATTGCTAAAAGAGCTTCTTCTGTGAGCTGGTTCTTGTGCTTAGAATTGAACTCGTTTAAAAAAGTACTCTTGGTAAGGGCTTCTAGTAACTGTGAAGATAGAGCTCCTGACTGCATTTCAGCTGGAACTTTTGTGAGTGCCGTTGCGAAGCCTTCCCGCTGAACAATATGGTTGCATGCCCTATAGCACAAAAGACGAAACTCAATGTCGTTATTGTGACAGATGAGCCATACGGTCTGATTTTTCTTTTTCAGCTCAACGTAGGGCAACAACTCAACTGCCATAGCCATTTCCGAGACCCCCAAAGTTTTTGGTTGAACCTGGTAGCCAAACTTTTTCTTGTGCATCATCAGCACTTGATCTAGCTTCATACAGTGCGCTGAGCTTCCAGTGGCCTGGCGTATAAGGTCCTCACATTGCTCAGCAAACACTCTTCTTGCTACCTTAGGGGAGAGCACTATTTTCCTGTCCTCATCGCTGGACACCCTTATCTCGATTAAACCGCTAATTGCATCCAAAAGGTCGGTCAATTTCAAGAAGCCATAATCACTGAGTCGACATTGATAAGCGAAGTGGTAATGGTAGGATCGCACAAACTTCTGAAACAAAATCGTGTACTGAAGGGCGTTCTGGAAGAGCTCTACAATTTCTCCCGCGAATACACTTGTTTTCTCCAATTCACTGTTCGACTGCTTGCGTTTTGGCATCGATATGAGAATATCTTTTCCGTGCTGCACAGAGCTTAGATCGACGATATTAGAGTTAACAAGGCCATCTAGAATGTCTACAATGTCGCATACTCCATAATCTGTAACATCGAAAATTCGACTTTGGGTCTGGGCAAAAACCGCCGGTAACTGAGTAAGCAGTACCGAATTGTTACCACTAGCGCGCAGAACACGCAATAAATCTGAGGTGAACCTACGTATTTGAGTGCGGTGGGTAAGCGTGATCTGACGATTTTCGCCGTCTCCCATGATCTGCACCACAGAAGATAAAGCTTCAAAGAGCTCGATAAGCTTTGTATAGCCGTAGTCTGCCACTCGGCATTGCTTTCCAAAGTGATTGTGATAGGCCGGAATAAAGCGATTGAACTTCATGGTTGATTTTGGTGACAACTTCACCAGCTCGATAACCTCGCGGGAGATTTGTAAAAGCGGGTCGGCCACAAAGTTTTTATAGTAACTTCCACTATTGGCTCGGTCAATGGCACTGTGACTACTTAAATTTGAGCTAACGTAAATCGCACTTGACGATGATAGTTCCTTACTAGGCTCCAACCAGTTGAGAATTTTAATGCCAAAGTTGTTAGCCTGAATCTGAATTCCCTGGACACAGCAGACCAAGTGCTCCAAGTTGACGCCCTTTTCATTAGCCGTGATTGACACATTTAGCTGTCCTTCAATGCAATGAATAAGGGTAGCCACTGGAATATCCCCCGGATGCACCTTAAGCAAGGGATAGATTAGTTTCTGAATCTCCGAAATGGTCATGCAGACATTGGGCAGTGGCTCTATCTCCTGTTCGGCCCATCCCTTGTGCTGCTCCCTTTTAAAGTGAATACTACAGTAAGGAACACTATGTTGAAGACCTTCCATTAAGGGTGAGCTCTCGAGGGTGTTTACTAGTTCCGGCTTCAGACTGATGAACTTATCCTCATTGGTATCCGAGTTAATAGAACATATGTCCTGCATTTTGAACAAATCCAAAATACTGATTGATGTTTTAAATCGCGACTGAAAAAGCTCCCTGAACTTATACATGGGTAGGGTGTTGTAAGGGACATCCTGAAAAGAACTTATTCTTAAATAGTTAAATGGGATGAGGAATTAACATTTACCTTTAGCAGTCCCGCGACCTGACAACGAAGCGTGTTGATTTCAGTAAAGGAGGAGTCACGAGTATAACTGACCAGCATGCGCTTATGTCCAATCTTTTTGCGGTGCAAATTGGAGACTACTTGCTTAGCGAACTAAAGTTAAATAAAGGAAATGTTAGATATACATGATTGCATTTTAAGTGTTATTTATTTAAGTTTTAAGATCAATTAAATACACGACATGCTTAAGTGCCATATGGATGAAAGTAAACATTTTATTTGTTAATTTAAATATCTGGTGACCGTCCAAAAAACAAAGCTGTCAGGAAGTGGCGTTATAAGGCAGACTTATAATTTAATTTGTCATTCCTTTTAATTCGTATTCCAACCTTCAACTCTTTTGTAGAAGATTTTTCAGTAGCATATATATCATTACATTTTTCTACGTTAAATATCATTTTTTCCTGAGTAAAAAGCACACGATTCATTTGTTGAGCTAGGTAGCTCCTGTATGAGTTTATTTATTACGGAGGGAAATACATGTTAAATTGAAAACAATTTTTTTCCAAGTTTTCCTATTAATATTTTTTAAGAATATTCTCACATATTTTTAAAACCATAAACTCAATAGACATGGAGCGATTGGCAAATATATCGACAATTTTAAACCTGTTTTTCTCAAGCTCAAGTTTCTCAAATTGGCGAGAATGACTAAAAAAGTTTACCCCACCTGTGGAAACGAGACTAAGCTTTTTTAATTGTCGAAAAACGGCACTAACGATTTCTTCTTAATCTTTGAACTGTATAGACATTACGATTTCTGATCTTTTGACATATTTCCATACGAAAACGACACACAAAATATTCAATAATCCAAATCTTAAATAGAAATTTTCATTTCGTTTCATTTTTGACTGAGGTAAAATTCAGGCTAAAAACAAATACTTCTGATATCAAATAAAAACACCTGTTATCTAGGTAAGGTGTCGTGACAATGGCACCTTTAACATATGAAAGTAAATTTGGTGCAGTGGCGCCTACAATTTTTATGCTAGAAAAAAGTTAACCGAAATGTATTAGTATCGTCAATACCTATCGATTGACCCCATAAAAGTTTCCCACGCCCACTCCAACATCCACAAGCGCCCATAAACGCTTAAATCGGTCTGCCGTCCACAAAACGCTATGTTGAGATCGCGGGTAGGTGGCGCTTTACAATCTTGCTCTGCTGCTTTAGCTAAGTAACGGGTATCTGATAGTCGATTACAGCGTTTTTCCTTGTTTTTGATATTTTTACGGCATGTTAAATTAAAATTTCGAGTCCGTTATTTTTACTTTTTCGTTCAAAGCTGTATTATTGTTATTTATATTTCAAGACTGTAACTACGCTGGTTAAGCCCGTTACTCGTAGAGTAAAAGGGTATACTAGATTCGTTGGAAAGTTTGTAACAGGTAGAAGGAAGCGTTTCCGGCCTTATGATTATATATTTTCTTGATCAGGATCACTAGCCGAGTCGATCTAGCCATGTCCATCTGTCCGTCCGACCGTATGAACGCTGAGATCTCGGAAACTATAAGCAGGTTGAAAACCTGTTTCAGTAGGGTGCCACGCCCACTCTAAAGCCCACAATCCGCGAAAAATTGTAGCGCCTACAGTTTATATGCTAGGAAAAAGTTTTAACTTCTCCTCAATACCCATCGAATGACCTTAAAAATTCAAACTTAAGTCCGCGGCGAATAGAACTCTTTCAAACAAAGCTAGTCGACCAAATATTTTATTGAATTACTAGTGCAAGCATTTAGACTCAAATATTCAGAATGTGCCTTAAAATTGTTTATGCTTACCAAGCATACATAAATAAAAATGTTTCTAGTCTATTTTATGTTTTGCTCTCTCATTCTTGGCGCTGGCTGAAACAAATGCACAGCCGAAAAATGAGAGCAAGGGCGATGCCAGCGCTAAGAGAGAGAAAAGTGCGCGGCTAACTTAATCTATTAAATAATGAAAAAAATAAACTATTTGTCCTTTTTTCCCTCTGTCCTCTATCCACTTTACTTATTCCAGTAAATTTGTTGATTGTGTATGTTTTACAAACATATATTAATACAAATGTTTTTAGTCTATTTTATGTTTTGGTCTGTATTTCTTGGCGAAGGCTATAACAAATGCTGGTCAAAAAAAAACAATGACAAATACATCGCTGCCAACGCTAAGAGAGAGCAGGTCAAAAAAAAAGAAAATGAAAAGCGCTGCCAACGCTAAGAGATTACAGTGCGCGGCTAACTTGTTCTGTTGAATAATGAACAATTTACTAGAAATATTCATTGGTCTACCAATTTCATTTACCTAATTCTGATTATTTTAAGAATTAAATTGCTGAAAAACAACGGCATGGTCGCGGGAGGGAGGTCTTTTGCTCTTTGTTATACCCTTGCAGAGGGTATATTGATTTCAGTCAGAAGTTTGCAACGCAGTGAAGGAGACGTTTGCGACCCCATAAAGTATATATAGTCTTGATCAGCGTCACTCAGTCTCTCAGTTTTTAAACTATCGGGCTGAAACTTTCCAAAAAGTCTTATATCTTTTGCAGGTAGTATATAAGTTGGAACCAGCCGGATCGGACAACTATATCTTATAGCTTCCATAGGAATAATCGGAAAACATTTTTTTTTTAAATATATCTTTGGTATTTTTTAACATAGAACCTCCTAAGCTTGGAAATAACACTTTTTAATTTGTTTTGAATTTCGCAATAAATTTAATCGAAATCGGACGACTATATCATAAAGTTGCCATAGGAACGGTCGGAAAATTGGTGGAAAAATAATATGAAACAAATTATAGCTTCGGTGTTTATTAGCATATAAGCCTCTACGCTTGGAAATAACATTTTTTAATTAGTTCTGAGTTTCATATTTAATTTTATCAAGATCGCAAGACTATATCGTATAGCTGCCATAGGAACTATCGGAAAATTGGTGGGAAAATAATATGAAACAAATTATAGCTTTGGTGTTTTTTAACATATTATCTTATACTATTGGAAATATCATTTTTTGTATTTTTAAATTTAATAATTATAACTACAAGAGTATACAAACTTCGGCTTGCCGAATTTAACTTCCTTTCTTGTTATTTCTCTTCAAAGTGCATTTTTATGCACCAAAAGAGAAGTAACATTGGGGAAAAGGTCCTTAAATCTTGTTATTTCTCTTCGTAAAATTTGGGAAAAAGGTCCGAAGTCCGTGCACGTAAAATTGGCGGGCTAAAACATTACAGCGCTGATAATATTTATGTTATGTCATTTAAAAGATATGAATGTTTATTAATGTTGTTTTTACGTATAATCAATGCCTTTGATTGGCAAAAATAAATAGCCAGTTCACTCCAACGCCCACAAACCGCCCATGGAGTTAAGAAAATCAATGACGTCAGACGTCAGTCAGATAATGTATACATCATTTTATTTCTACATGTTTGATTGTAAATAGTTGCGAACTAAATTACAAAGCGATCAGAACTTTTTCAAACAAAGAAATTCGACCAAACAACATTTTATTGAACAACTAACGCAAACATTTAAATTGAAGAATATGAAGAATATGTTTTTGGTCTTTTTTATGTTTTGCTCTCTTTTTCTTGGAGCTGGCTGAAACAAGAGCTATGCCAGAGAAAGGAGTGTGAAAGCGCTAACAACGCTAAGAGAGAGTACAGTGCGCGGCTAACTTAATTTATTGAATAATTTACAATTTTAGCTATTTGATTGTCGTTTTTGACTCCCCTGTTTCTACCCTTACACCAATGTATTGGTCTACCTTATTCCGATTAGCTTAATTTAAGATTTAAGTGCTGGAAAACAATGGGATTGACGCGGGAGGGAGGGCTTTCGCTCGTTGCTTTGCCTCTCTTCAGATGCGCCAAAAGGAAGGAAAATTGGAGCAAAAGGAATGAAAATCCGTGCACGTAAAATTGGCGGGCAGAAACTTTACACCGCTGTAAATCTTCTGTTATGTCTTCAGTCTACGACTACGATTTTAAAGAGATCATCTTAACGTAAATTAACCTTTGCAAGCAATTTAAAGTAACGACTGGTTGCTGCGCACTTTGCTAAGTACCTATCTTAAAGTAATTTTATTAACAACAATAAACATTTATTTTTTCATATTTCATATTTTTCATTTTTTTTTCATTTTTATTAACAATTATAAACATATTTTCATATTTCAAAAGACTATGTGGGTTATACCCCCAAAAAACATCCTCTGCCAAAACAACAATCGACCCAGAAGATATCGCTAACTCTTTTGTTCAAACCTGGTCAGAAGAGGCCGGCGATCACAACTTCTCCGCAAATTTCCGACTCAACAAAGAACTCCTTAATCCAACCCCAAACTACATCACTACCAATTCAGCAATAGAAATCGAAAAGGACATAACTTTCATAGAATTCTCTTCAGCACTTAGCACACTAATAGGTAGAACTCCAGGTCACAACCGCATATCTTACTGCATGATTTAAAACTTGCCCACCCATTTTAAATACAGAACAGCTGAAGAGAGCCAATAATAATAAACAACAACTAAGGATAATTTATAAGATTTTTCCAAAAAAAATAAAAATGTGAATTTTTACCAAAAAATGTTCGGTCTAAATAATAGTAGTGAAACGTTTCAAAATTTTCACAGCCATAAAAAAAAGTTTAAAGGTTGAATTATGTACTGTACATAATTGATGTATATATATATTATATTTTAGTATTTTGTTGCATATCCTGTGTTTGCTATAACAGCTGCACAGCGCTTATGCATGGAATCAACCAAGTTTTGGCATCTCTTTACAGGAATAGAGCTCCAAGTCCTTTGTACAGCTTCCTAAAGTTGGAAGTTATTGCTTGGTTTTATTTCTGAGATTGCTCTTTTTACGTCACACCATAAATTCTCAATAGGATTGAGATCGGGCCACTCCATGACATTTACTTGGTTGGCTGCGAACCATGTTTACTTGTATGTTTTGGATCGTTATCCTGCTGGAACGTCCAAATAAGAGGCATCTCCTCGGAGGCATATGGGAGCATCACGTCGTTTAAAATATTGACGTATACGTAACGGTCCATGATGGTTTTGACCCAATATATTGGCCCAACTCCATAGCATGAAAAACTTGCCCAAATCATAATTGATGAACCACCATGCTAAACCGTTTTTAGCGTATACTTTGGAGAAAAAGCACTTAAGGGTGGTCGTCTAACAAACTGCCGAGAGCCTCGGCCTCCAAACAAAACTATTTTTGACTCATCCGACCACAAAATATTCCTCCACTTTTCCAAAGGCCAATTCAAGTGCTGTCTTGCGAACTTTAAACGTTTGGCGGCATGTTTTTTTGTGAGTAAGGGCACTTTCCTTGGACTTCTTGAAATGAGGTTATTATCTCTAAGCCGTCTTCTTAAAGTTTCCAAACTTACATTTAAGTCACATGACTTTTTCAGAGATGCAGCAGACGCGAAAGGCTCTATTCTTGCCTGTCGTGCTAAGCGATCCACTGATCTTTTGTCCAATAATTTGGGTCGGCCACGCGTTTCATTTGCGTTTCCAGCAGAAATCAATTTTTTAATCAGATCTCGCCTCTCGGCAGCACAGTGTTTGCCACGCCCCATGTAGCCAGAACTAATTTTAGAGCAAAAATCCAAAAATGCTAGGAACTATTAAATAACATCTAAATGTATTGTTAAACAACACAAACCTTGTTAAAAATTGAGTATATTTAATTATTCTTGATAATATCTCTCGCACTACTATTATTTTGACTGAGTCAAACACGCGGGTCATTGCAAATGAAGGCGAAAATAAATACAAAGAGGTATTAGAACCGAAATTAACTGCACATTCTTAAAGAGCAGATAATTACAGTTACTTAAGTGAAAAAATGAATTAGATTGGCGAAGAAATAGAGAAAATAATCAGAAAAAACTCTCTGAGCGAACGACACTACTATTATTTTGACCGCAACTGTAAGTGCCACGCTAATAAAAGCCCAATGAGCTACGAACAAAATAAAGAGCGACTAATCTCCGCGAGCCGAAGAGACGGTTACTTTTCGTATGGCTTAACGCGTGATAGCGAAGTGTAAGAAACGACCCTACTGTCGGTCGATAGCCAAAGAGCACGATCTTGCTCACCATGCTTACCTACGGCTACCCCTACTCCGACGGCGTGGAATCAACAATGCAAAACCCTCCACCATCAGTTTCGACCCCTGGCGCACCAACAACATGCAACGGTAAAACTTCTGCATCCGCACTAAATTTGTCAGCAACAACTACAGCTACGGAATTATTTCGGAATCGACTGCCACCGCAGCTCTAAATACAACGGCAACAAAAACCACGACAACAAATCAAAACCAAAACAAATTTCAGCAAGCGGGTTCGGCCATACAGACCGGACTAGAGAGGTACATCCATATCAAGAGTAAGCTTAGCCCGCAGAACACCGCGGTAGGTAACAAGTCAAAAATAAACCGTGTCCAAATAGAAAATAAATTACCCGGGAGATCCAACAGCAATAGATTTGCGCTTCTAGCAGAAAATGAACCAGAACAGGCTCAGAACACCCAACCGAAACCTAAGCCCCCACCAATTTACATTAGGGAGAAAATCTCGAACGTCCTGGTCAACAAAATTGTTGCGCTGACCGGGGACGGAAATTTTCATGTTGTTCCGGTCACAAAAGGGGATATCCATGAAACTAAGCTTCACACCAAATCTGAAGAACATTCCGAGCAGTATCCAAATACCTGGTGGAAGCTAGGAAAAGCTACTACACGTACCAACTAAAAAGCAGCAAAAGCCTACAAGTGGTACTAAAAGGAATCGAGCCCGACGTAACCGCCAAGGAAGTTATCGATGCTCTCAAAAAAAAAGGGTTTTCTGCAAAGAACGTCAGTAATATTATAAACAGGAAAAAGGAACCGCAACCACTCTTCAGGGTCGAGCTGGAGCCAGACAGCAGAGTCTTGAAGAAACATAAAGTGCACCCCATTTATAACCTGCAATACTTATACTTACTTATACTTACTTATACTTACTTATACTTACTTATACTTACTTATACTTACTTATACTTACTTATACTTACTTATACTTACTTATACTTACTTATACTTACTTATACTTACTTATACTTACTTATACTTACTTATACTTACTTATACTTACTTATACTTACTTATACTTACTTATACTTACTTATACTCACTTATACTTACTTATACTTACTTATACTTACTTATACTTACTTATACTTACTTATATTTAATTATACTTACTTATACTTACTTATACTTACTTATACTTACTTATACTTACTTATACTTACTTATACTTACTTATACTTACTTATACTTACTTATACTTACTTATACTTACTTATACTTTTTTATACTTACTTATACTTACTTATATTTACTTATACTTACTTATACTTACTTATACTTACTTATACTTACTTATACTTACTTATACTTACTTATACTTACTTATACTTACTTATACTTGCTTATACTTACTTATACTTACTTATACTTACTTATACTTATACCGAAGTATTAACGTGGAAGAGCCACATAAAAGGAACGGCCCAGTGCAATGCACAAATGGACACACCAGGGCATACTGTTCACTTCGAACAGACTAAGTAGATTGTGGAGACTTCCACAATTTGGCTAACTGCCCTGCCAACAAAAAAGACTCCAAAAGAAAATATACGTTAACTGCCAAGGTAACCACTCACAAACGACAGGGGCTGTCCGATCTACAAGGAGATGAAGGACCGCATGCGAAAAGTGACAGCAACGCGTCATCAGAATACCCAAAATGCGTACATTTACTCGCGTATGACACCGGAAGTATTTTTCGGCACGGCTGCAAGATCCTCATTTGGTCAACTAAATACCCAGAAGGGCTTCTCATACGCCGATGCCCTTCGATCGGGGACGGAAAACCCACTCCAGTCTAATCTAGGAAACGCTCAGCAGATCCAAGTACAGTCACAAAGCACTCTGGAATCTATGATGGTCACCATGCAACAAAGTATGATGGAATTCATGTCATTCATAAAAAACGACCATGCAAACACTGATTCAAAACCGGAACATGGTGTTCAGCTACTTGCAGCTAAGCAGTCCAAGTAACAGATGGCAAATCTAAGAATAACAATGGGAGACGCCAATGGCGTAACACAGTTCCTAAATGATAATCATATCGACATTATGCTACTGGTAGAGACGCACCTCACAAACAAATACAACTTCCAAATAAGAGGCTACACTTTCTACCGCACAGACCATCGAGATGGTCAAGCCCACGGCGGAACCGGCATCCTAATCAGGGAACGCATCAAGCACCACTTTCACCAACGGCTTGCAACTAATTACTTGCAAGCCACGTCTATAAAAGTGCAGTAAGGCAACGGAAACCTCACCATAGCTGCTGTCTACTGCCCGCCTCGCTTTAAATTTTCTGAAGGACAATTCATGGACTTCTACAACTTGCTTTAAGATCGCTTTATAGCTGCAGGGGACTATAACGCCAAACACTCGCACTGGGGATCACGCCTTGTGACTCCCAAAGGAAGGCAATTATACAATGCAATCATAAAACCGAACAACAAATAAGACTATGTTTCCCCTGGCAGCCCCACATACTGGCCAACAGACCCCAGGAAAGTTCCAGACCTAATAGACTTTGCGGTGACAAAAAACATTCCCCGCAATATAATAAGCGCCAAAGCGCTTTCGGACCTGTCGTCAGACCATGCTAATAACTCTTCTTCAAAGCACAAAAACTGCAGATCACCCCCTCAGCCTGACGTCGCACAGAACCAACTGGTTAAAATATAAAAAGTATGTAAGCTCACACATCAAATTAACCCCTCACTTCAACATCGAAGCGGACATCGACTGCTCTACCGATGCTCTTGAAGAAGTATTCGTGGAGGCAGCAGTATCTCTTGGCAAACCAACAGATCGCCGTCATCAAAACAACGTCTTAAGGAAGGCACTCGCACACTAAATTGAGCTCTAAAGCAATAAATAGAAAATGCACAGCTGCGGTACATTAAAAAACTTTCGCCAACCAGTACAAAACATCCTCAGTGGAGGGCTCACCCAAATTTGAGCTCTCCAATCGAAACGACGAAGATAGAGCCGAAACGTTTGCTTTACATCTCAGGAACGTCTTCCAGCCAAGCCCTGCCACTGGTTCATTTGTCCTACCACAAATTGAATCTGAATCTATTTCCCTACCACCATTGTTTCAGCCAAAAATGTTAATTGAACTTCCAAACTCTGCCATTAAGGTAATTTGTAAGCTTTTCAATGGGATCATAACTCTCGGCTACTATCCGAAAAAATGGAAAAAATCTATTATCATTATGAAATCGAAGTCCGGAAAAAACCACACAATTCCGTCATCCTACAGACCAATTAGTTTATTATCGTGTCTGTCTAAGTTGTTCGAAAAATGCCTTCTAACTCGCATAATACCATATCTAGGAGCACATAATGTTATCCCTGCTCATCAATTTGTCTCTCGTCAAAACCATGGAAGAATCGAATAAGTTAAGAGAATAACAACACACCCAAAAAAAAAAACCAAAAGTATACACTTAATAAGCGTTGTGTTAAAAGTATACTAAAGTTAGTATAAAAATGTAAGTATTAACTCAACACTACTTAGTTTCAACTGTATACTTTGTAGTGTAAGTGCTCTACCAAAGAGTATAAAGCGTTAACCTGTAGTGTTATTTTTGAACTAGTCATATTTGACTATTTAGTTTATAATTTATACTTTTGGTTTCAACAAAAACTTGATGTAGTATAAAGAAAATGTAGTTTCAAGTTATTACAAAATAGTTTCATGCCAACACTTTATAGTATTAAGCTTATACTAATTATTATATGAGTGAGACTCAGTAGCATAAATAGTATACTGAACATTAAATAGTTTTTCATGGTGTGAAACTAGGACAATAGCGATTATTCGAACATATATTTTGGTGTAAAACCAGGACAATAGCGAGTATACGAACACAGAAAATGCTACCGGAGTTGGCGTTGCTTGACGCCTTAATTATTATTGCCTTCCGGACGATCTCGGACGACGCAGCGTTCGTCATTGCAGGCCAAGTTCCCCTATGTGAACTGGTGCGGGAGCCACAGAACCAAGACCGAGGTGAAGAGGAGTGCCAGGATGCAGAGCGTCGACAACTGGCAGGCAGCCTGGGACAACTCCAGCAAGGGACGCTGGGCGCAAGGGTAAATAGGAAGCACGGCCAGGTAGATTTCTACCGCACGCAGGCGCTGAGTGAACATGGTTGCTTCCGAAGCTTCCTTAAGCGCTTCGGGCACGACACGGAGAACGGTTGTCCAGAGTGCGGCAGTGGGATTGTTGAGGACGATCAGCATGTCCTATTTTAATGTCGCCGCTTCGGGTCTGATCGCCAAATGCTGATGAAGACCACCGGGGCAAGAGTTCGGCCAGCGACGGCAGCCTTCGCAGCGAGTGTACTGCGAACGCTGCGTCGCATCGAGAAGGAGAGGAGAGAAGCTACAGCCTAGGTGGCTACCACTGCGCTAAGCAATACCTTGCGGTGATACCGCGCAATCACGGCCCCTACTCTTGTTGCTTGTACTTGTTTTAGTCTGTATATACGTGTTAGGTAAAGGAATATAAAAAAAACACGAAGGAGCTAAAACATGTGTTATGTGTGTTGCGCAAAATATGAAAATTTATGAAATAATAACAAAATAATATGTGAAATAGTAATAAAAGAAAAACAACATACAACTTAATTTTATTGGGTTTGGGATACCACGAAAAACAAAATGGTATACATTTTATACTACAGGCAACGGGGAAATCGTATAAGTTTTATACGAAATAGTATAGAATGTATACTAACGATTTCGATAAATAGCTTAAAAAGTATACTACGGCCCTCTAGATTAGTATAATATGTATACGAAACAGTATAAAACGGAGACTACATAGGATAGCTTTTATACTAAATAGTATAAAAAGTAAACTATCAGCATAAATTTCAGTACACTGAGTGAGTATAAATTGTATACTCGTTAGTTTAACTTTGATAACTTCGAAAGTTTCAGTTTAATACTTTCGGTGTCATAAGGTTAATACGCATCTTATCAAGATATTTTTGACACTCAATAGTTTAGTTTTAATGTACGAATAGTTTAGTTTCTATAATCATTTTTTTTTGGGTGCAGAAATACGCACAGCCTTTGAGCATCGGGAATACTGCAGCGCAATATTCCCCGATGTATCTCAAGCCTTCGATCGAGTATGACTAGATAGCTGAAGTCCCTCAAGGAAGCGCGCTAGGGCCTACTCTGTTCCTCCTATACACAGCGGATATTCCCACGAACGAGCAGCTAACAACATTCACGTTCGCTGATGACACCGCAATTTTAAGTCGCTCGAGGTGCCCAGGCCGAGCCACAACACAGCTAGCAAACCACATCCCCGTAGTAGAGAGGTTGCTATCTTATTGGAGGATTAAAATAAATTAACAAAAGTGTAAACACATAACGTTTACTCTCAACAGGCAAATATGCCCTCCACTATCGTTGAATAATACGCGGATTCCCCAAGTCAACGATGTAACGTATCTCGGCGTCCACCTTGACAGACGACTAACCTGGAGAAGACACATCGAACGCAAGAAAGTACATCTAAAACTAAAAGCCAGCAGCTTCCACTGGATTCTTAATGCTCGTTCGCCCCTGCGTTGGACTACAAGGTTTTGCTCTAGAACTCCACTCTCAAGCCCATCTGGACCTATGGCTCTCAGCTATAAGGGAACGCCAGCAGCAGCAACATAGACATTATACAGCGCGTTCAATCGAAAATCCTGCGAACTATCACTGGGGCACCAAGGTATATTCGCAACCAAAACATCCACAAGGACCCAGGCACTCTTACCGTAAAAGATGAAATAGACAAACAAAAAGCGTCGTACAATGAAAAACTCTCTGTGCACCCCAATCGCCAGCAAGAGGCTTGACTTGGGTTTCCGGCCGATCCCGTCTACAACGCAACGACCTGCCAAGCCAGCAATAACTTTCGGGCCCCCTTTAGCACAATATCAGCCATATGACTGTTAGTTAGATTCAATATATAAACAGCAAGGCATTAAAAAAAGACATATCCCCCAATCATTTAAACTCAACCTGGTCCTACCCATCTTAAAACCACAAAAACCTCGAACTGACATAAAATCTTACAGACCCATCTCTCTGAACTCATGCCTAGCCAAAATCCTCGACAAAATATTTGCAAAACGGTTGTGGTGGTTCGTTTTAACGACGATCTTATTCACAACAGCCAACTCGGCTTTAAAAGAGGCAAATCTGTACTACACAGTCTACTTTATGTAACGTTACTTCTGCTTTTGTTAGTTACTCTCTTCAAAAAACGCCATTCGACCGTATATATTCAGTTAATGACTGAGGCGTTCTTCTGGACCCAAAACTAAAATTTGACTGCCACAAAATGTCCACTGTCAACAAGGCCATGAGTGTTCTTGGGTTCATAAAGCGTTGGTCAAAAGAATTTGATGACCCTTTTACAACCAAATTATTATTTACCGCCCTTGTCCGTCCTATTTTGGAATATTGTTCTTCGGTTTAGAGTCCACAATATCAAGTGCACATTGACCGTATTGAGTCGATACAAAAAAGTTCTTCTTTTTGCCCTTCGTAGTTTGAACTGGGATCAAAACGTAAGGCTACCTTCCTATCAGAGTAGATTACTATTGCTTAATTTACCTACACTTGTAAATCGTCGAACAATGCTTGGTACTATTTTTATGCAAAATCCTATTAGAGGTGATATTGATTCTGTAGAACTTGTAAACCGCCTAACTTTAAATGTCCCTGCTAGACTAACACGAAATTATTATCCCCTAAATTTGCCACGATGTACATCAAATTTTTGTCTGCACGAGCCCTTTCGCGTTCTATGTAATAATTATAACAACCTTTACCATTTAATTTGCACTTCAACTTCTATCCCGGTACTAAAAACTAATATTTTAACTCATTTGCTTCATTCTTAGTCGCTTCTTTAATTTTCATTTGTGTCCCGTCTCTATTTGCTTTTTGTATCTTCCTCGCGAACTCGCATTTTTTGCCCAAACTGATAAAAGGGCCCCGCGCGTAACAAGCACGTGTTTGGTGTCGTTGGGCCACTTGTTTGTACTGTTCGTAGTGCATCAACGTCCATCATATATAACACCACCCTATCTAAAAATAATAAAAATTCAACACCACCAACCATTTTCCATCAACTCTTTCGCACCCTCAAATCGTCGTATCCCAACCATAACTTCGTCTATACCGACGGCTCCAAATCTGAAGCCACAACAACCTACAGCATCACAACGGAAAAAGATACGAACACCCAGAAAAAAATCCGTTCGAAACGTTCAAAAATCAAGACCAAACGTTGTCAAAAAGTGCGTGAGCCCGTTTGTTGACAGTTCATGAACGGTCATTCGTAAAATGTGACCGAAACTTTAGGGTCGGGTTCCGAATGAATGGTGTCAGTTTAAGAACATTTCGGGCTTAACCTGAGAACATAAAAATCTAAAAAAAACGATGTTCGTGTACACGCTAGACTTTCTGGACGCCTGGTAGAGGTTTATTTAATTTCCCACCTTATGTTTTGTTATTGCTAGAATTCAATGTATTTTGGATATTTTGCTGAAGACAAAGAATTTATTTATTAATAGAAATACATATAAACATTAGAAATAATATTTTAATAAAACTTACAATTCACAACCGTCTTCTCGCGGATTCGAACCTGTGCTTCCATGTGTCGAAGGCGGACGCTCTAGCAGCTGGACCACCGAGCGAATTTTTCGAGTGCGGAAAATCGGGACCTAGACCTACATACATGTTTTTATAAACGGTGTTGATATTATCGATTTCGATAGACTTTAACTCGTCTATCGCAGCTTTTTCATGAACGGCGTTCGATATCTGAGAACATTTTTCGCAATTTGGAACCAAGTTGTTCGTCGGTAGAAATTGTTGCCAACACCGTTCGATTTTCGTGAACAAACGTTCGAAATGTGAGAACTAAAAATGGAGAACGGATTGTTCGCATTTCATGAAAAATGTTCTTGATTTTTTTCGTTCTTTTTTTTCTGGGTGAACAAACTGGGTCTCCTATCTTCCTACTTCTCAGTTCTCTCGAGTGAGATAATAGCAATCCAGGAAACCATAAAACTATGCGTAAAGATGCCAGGAAAACATGTATAATTTCCGAGATCTCAGCGTTCATCCGGACGGATAGACGGACAGACAGACGGACAGACGGAAAGACAGACAGACGGACATGGCTAGATCGACTCGGCTCGTGATCCTGATCACGAATATATATACTTTATGGTCGGAAACACTTCCTTCTACCTGTTACACACTTTCCGACGAATCTAGTATACCATTTTACTCGTGCGGATTCCTGAGCTGCTTATGCAGCGCAAGTTTGTTTCAGCAGAGTGCCACGCCCACTCTAACGCCCACAAACCGCCCAAAACTGTGGCTCCTACAGTTTTGATGCTAGAATAAAATTTTTTACCTATCGATTGACTCAAAAAAAAGTTGGCCACGCCCACTGTAACGCCCACAAACCGCCCACAAACTTCAAAAAATCGTAAATATGAACGCGGATATCTCGGAAAACATCAAAGATAGAGAAATGCGATTTCAGATTTAAATTCCGTAGGCTTGACCGCAGCGCAAGTTTGTTACGCGAATATGCCACGCCCACTCTAACGCCCATAAACCGTCCAAGCCTGTGGCGCCCACAATTTTCATGCTAGATAAAAAATTTTAACTGAAATGTATTGGTCTCGTCAATACCTATCGATTGATTCAAAAAAACTTTGCCACGCCCACTCTAACGTCCACAACGCTTAAATCTGTCTACCGCCGGTAGGTGGCGCATTTCAATCTCGCTTTGCTGCTTGCATATCGCCATTTTCCTTTGGTCCCTTCCTTGTTAATTTTCTAAAAATCGGAATGCTCTGTACATACAATGCTCCCACGGGAACGACATGCAAGGGTATAAAAACTTCGGCGTGCCGTAGTTAACTTCTGTTCTTGTTTATGCATGAAGTGACCTTCCTTGATCATAAATGCACAGACAAAGGAATCTTACCGGATGACTAGAAATATAACGTCATAAAATCTATCCATCCTATCTGCATCATAGCGCTAGACGATTTATAGCATTTTGGAATTATTATAGACGTTTCATTAAAAACTTCGCCGACTGTTCACGGCACATAACTAGATTATGTAAAAGGAATGTTCCACTTGAATGGTCATCCGAATGCCAAAATTCATTCCAATATTTAAAGGATAAACTTATAGAACCTACTTTATTACAATATCCTGATTTCCTTTAAGAATTTTGTATAATAACGGATGCAAGTAAACAAGCATGTGGAGCGGTGTTAACTCAAAACCATAACGGACTCCAACTCCCAAAAGCAATAAAACCACTACAGAACAAGAACTAGCAGCATTCATTGAACAATTACACATTTTCGACCACATATTTATGGCAAACATTTTACAGGTAAAACTGATCAGGCCTATTTTCAATGGTCAATCCTAGTTCAAAACTCACACGCATGCGGCTCGAATTAAAGGAATATGTCTTCACAGTCGAGTATCTAAAGGGGAATGATAACTTCGTTGCAGAAGCCCTCTCTAAAATATCAATTAAAGATCTTCAAAATATTACGGGAAATATATTACAAGTTACTACAAGACAAGCAATGAAGAACGCTATAGTCGACTACCTCGACCCGTTACTCAGCTAAAGGGGTTAAAGGGAAATGGAGATAAGCAAACAGCAAAGCGAGATTGAAATGCGCCACCTACCGGCGGTAGACAGATTTAAGCGTTATGGGGGTTAGAGTGGGCGTGGCAAATTTTTTTTGATCAATCGATAGGTATTGACGAGACCAATACATTTCAGTTAAAATTTTTTTTCTATCATGAAAATTATGGGAGCCACACTTAATAAGCTTGCGCTGCGTACAAGATCACGGAATTCAAATCTGAGATCCCAATTCTCTAATTTTAATAGTTTCCGAGATATCTACGTTCATATGTACGATTTTTTGAAGTTTGTGGGCGATAAGTAAGAGTGGCAAACTTTTTTTTGGGTCAATCGATAGGTATTGATGAAAACAATACATTTCAGTTAAAATTTTTATTCTAGCATGAAAACTGTAGGAGCCACAGTTTTGGGCGGTTTGTGGGCGTTAGAGTGGGCGTGGCACTCTGCTGAAACAAACTTGCGCTGTGTAAGAAGTTTAGGAATCTGCTCGCCAAATCTCAATAGCCTAGCTCTTATAGTTTCCGAAATCTCAGCGTTCATCCGGACGGACAGACAGACGGAAATGGCTAGATCGACTCGGCTAGTGATCCTGATCAAGAATATATATATTTTATGGAGTCGGAAACGCTTCCTTCTGCCTGTTACATACTTTCCGACGAATCTAGTATACCCTTTTACTCTACGAGTATCGGGTATAATTATTAAGTAATATGAGCCATTATCATTCTGTCTGTATTGGTAAAGGAATAATTCTAAGCGGCTTAGATGGATGTCTACTAAATAGAGGAATTTTAGCATTTATAATTAATTTATTTTCGATAAATAATCCCCTAGCTGTCAATAGCGTATAGACTTCCATAAGCACAGTACCTGTCCTTTTCCCTGGAAGAACTAATGTTTCGAAAAGGCTACCTAGAATTTTTGAGATCTCGATTTTTAGTTGATTTGGCTTAAGGATGTTAGTGTTTAATCTACTATGATTAATGTCAATTAACAGACTTGTGATCGCTGCCTGCAGCCTTTCGCCTTCTTCAAGCAATAAGTTAAGTTGTTAAGTTATCATAAATAATTTAATCGACTCCTTATAAAGATAATAACTTTCTTTAAGAACTTCTGTCATATTTTCAATTCTTGTATTCATATTCTTAAAGTTATTGCTAATGTCTTCAGACGTTTTCTTTAACAAATTTGTTATTGAACCAATTCATTTAAATTGTGCTGATTATCTAATAGACTTATATATTTATATATAATTTATTTATATTTTCTTCTAGTTGCTTCCTACTATCTTCATCCATGATTCCATACAAAATGTGGTATAATATACCCATGAACTCGAAAGGAGCACGTTTGCTTTTGGATCTCTTCTGAATAATTCTCATTTTCTGTATCAGACCATTACCTTTCTTAATTATTTGTAAATAGGCATCCATATTATATTAAATTACCAGATTCCATGATGGGCTTATAATTTCTACATCCCCTAATGGATCTAAGTATATGGCAGCCGTCTTTTTTATATTTTGAGTGCTAAATTTATAATCGCCTTTTATTGCTTCGGCTTGTGACATTTGACAGAACAATGTAAGCAATAGCATTACCATTACGGTGCTTTATTTGGAAAATCTAGGTGAAACTCTTTTTTGTTTTCAACTCTCTTATCCATAAGATCTTCAACTTGTTTTACACCAATTAAGGGACAAATTTTTGCTATTGGTCTTGTAAGTGAAGCTTCTTGGGTCTTAACTTTTACAACTCGAACTTTATCATCTTTACACATGTGAACTTCCTCTACTTTACCCATTGGCCATCTGGCTGGGTAAGAATTTTCATCTTTTAAAAGCACGACCTGCCCTTTTTCTATATTTGGAAATCCCTTTTTCCATTTATATCTTTGCTGCAGTGTGTAAAGATATTCGTCCTTCTACTTCACCCGAAAATCTCTTTTCATTTCTTGAATCAGTTTCCACCTATCAAGGCTACCAATTTTCTCATGGTCTTCTATTGACTCAACCACATCTAATGGTGGTCTACCTATTAAAAAGTGACCGGGTGTTAGAACTTCATTATCTTCAATATCGTCCCCCGTCGAATATAACTATCTTGAATTTAGCACTGCTTCTATCTGACATAACAGAGTTGACATTTCTTCGTAAGTCAAAATATTATCCCCAATTACCCGTTTTAAATGATATCTAACGGATTTAGCACCTGCATCCCAAATACCTCCAAAGTGAGGTCCCGCCGGCTGGATAAAATGCCAATGAATTTTGTCGTTTTTAATTTCTGAAGCTACTCTACTATTATGTTCAATGGCTTTTAGAAATTCCTCATCCAACTTCCGAGCAGCACCTATGAAATTAGTACCATTATCCGAATATATATTAGTACATTTCCCTCATCTAGATATAAATCTGTTTAATGCTGCTCAAAATGCATCGGAAGTTAAGTCACTAACATCTTCTAAATGAATGGATTTAGTAGCCATGCACACAAACACTGAAATGTAACCTTTAAATGTCTTTTGCCCCCTTTTTTTAGAATTTCAGCTGATATGGTCCGGCATAGTCTATTCCTGTATTAATGAAGGGATATGAAGCATTTACTTTGTACTTGGGTAGATTACCCATTAATTGCTTACCTGTACATTGTCGATATCTCGCACAAGTAACACATTCTCGTAATATTTTATTGAGGGAACCTCTTAACGTAAATATCCAATACATCTTTTGAACTTGGTTTCTCATTAAATTAATTCCTCCATGGAAGGTCTCTGCGTGAGCTTTTTATACCCGTTATTCGTAGAGTTAAAAGATATTCTAGATTCGTCGGAAAGTATGTAACAGGCAGAAGGAAGCGTTTCCGACCCCATAAAGTATATATATTCTTGATCAGGATCGATCTAGACATGTCCGTCTGTCCGTCTGTCTGTCCGTCCGGATGAACGCTGAGATCTCGGAAACTATAAGAGCTAGGCGTGCAGATTCAATATCATTCAATCAATACCTATCGATTGAACCAAAAAAAAAAGTTTGACACGCCCACTTTAACGCCCACAAACCGCCCACAAACTTCAAAAAATCGTAAATATGAACGCGGATATCTCGGAAAATATAAAAGATAGAGAAATGGGATTTCAGATTTAGATTCCGTAAGCTTGAGCGCAGCGCAAGTTTGTTACCCACAAACCGCCGAAGCCTGTGGCGCCCACAATTTTCGTGCTAGATAAAAAAAATACTTTGCCACGCCCACTCTAACGCCCACAACGCTTAAATCTGTCTACCGCCGGTAGGTTGCACATTTCAATCTCGCTTTGCTGCTTGCATATCTCCATTTTCCTTTGGCCCCTTCAGCAAAGTAACGGGTATCTGATAGTGTTGTAATTTATTGTGGTTTTGTTAACTTCAGGTTTCGTGCCATTTAGCTTTTATGCTTTATAGCTTAATGCTTTTTTGCATTGAAGGCACTTTTTTTATATTAATCCAATTAAAAGGATTTTTTAAAAAATTTTTTGTTTCTTTTGTGTTCTATTATTTATAATCACCAGTGTTATTTTGTGGACACTTTTTGTATTTACTATGGACTTTTCTCAAAATTTTGTATTTTTATATCCGCTGTTTTGGCCATGGACACGCCTTGCCAAATTATTGGTTTAAATATATAAAAACAATCGTGTGAACCTATTGCTACCCTTAGCTGCAAGTTTCTAGCACTTAGCAGAATCTTTAAGGTGAGTCTCTTACCACTGGTGGGGGAAGACAAGAGAGAGGTCTAACCAATTGTTTCGCAAGGAATCAAAAGGGCTCGAATGACCAAAATGAAAGGGTAATCCTGTTATAAGGAAAAAACAACCTTCACGTTTGAGATCTGTATAAAAACTGACTTTTATTTTTCAAAGTCTTCGCTTACGTAACTAACATGAAATTCTTATAATATGCTTATCTATGGTCTACCCAAGGACCACATTTGCTTGCTTGAGCGGGAGCCTTATCAACGGTCTCCCGCTAAACAACCCTTTCTGCAGTGTGAGAACTATATTTATGGTCAGGCTCAAGTGCCCTGTACTTATGATTACAATAGTTCGGCACTGCACCCTTGTAGGTTTAAAGTTACAGATCGTTATTTAAGGCGTTATTAAGGCGCTAGGTATTGACATGAACAGAGCTCGTAAAACTTTAAGTTTATGACAATTAGTGTTCTTCTTGAACAAGCCTTAGGACAAGTTCCTTAGGGATTTCTTAGTAAGGAACACTTGATTGTGCCCTTGGAATCAGCTTTGCGCGTATTTTATACAATCAATGCTTGCCGCCTTAATCTCTTCAATCGGAAGAGTTCTTGAGGCTTAGTCGCTCACCACTTCAGCCAGTTTTCCGCCAGTTTAGTTTGGAACGGCTCATTCCAGTCCAAGTTTATGTTTCAAAGTTTTTGGAAAATAGTCTTGAACTTGAGTAGAATGGGTGCCATGAGTCCGAGAGGATCAAATATCCTCGAGACATCGGACAAGACTTGTCTCTTTAAGCAATCAGGACTTGTATTTCAGAATATCTTTCTCAGGATACCAGTATAGTCCAAGAACTTTGACTGGCTACAATTGTGCGGTAGTATCATTCGTTTGTATATTCGTTTGTACCCATTTTCCAAGTTCAAGATTTGCGCAAGACATCTGCAGAATTAACTCGTTTCGGTTTCGAAGTAGCTCATCCTCACTGTTTGACCCAGTAAGAAAATCATCGAGATAAACATCTTCCATTAGGATTTTTGAAGCACTCGGGTATATATGATGACCCACAGCGAGTTGTTCCAGCACTCGAACCGCCAGGAATGGTGCAAATGACGTTCTGTAGGTTACAGTGCACAATTGAAAATGCTTGATCGGATCGGAAGGATCCTCTCCCCAAACCATTTTCTGATAGTTTCTGTGCCTTTCGTTAAGGCATACTTGGCAAATTTTAACGATGTCTGCAGAGAATGCGAGTTTGTACATTCGATAGCGAAGGCACACACCAAATAGCAATATATCGTTGCAGACTGGGCACTGTAAATTGTGTGCCATTTAACCCTTTACCATCAACGTAGCGAAATGACCCATTTAAAACCAATCGCAGTTTTCGACCCTATGACTCCTATTAGCGATTTCCTCTGCCGGCACCTCTTGCATGTGGCCCAGATTGGAATTTGTCCGCATCAAGTATACGTACCGTGTCCGCAGCTGCTTTTTCTGTTGTAGTCGTCGCTTCACCGATTTAAATCGACTAAGACCTTCATGTAAGTATCTGCGAATTCAGGACTTTCCGTGTTCATATAAACACTTTATTGAATCTCGCAATCTACTTGAGAATTGCATAGCACATTTTCCGACTTTCTTTAGAATCTAAAAATCTCTTTCACAAAATTGATAATAATTATTTTAAGCCGAGGTTTGATTGTTAATCGAACGCAATCCAGCGGGCATTCGGAAAGCGGTTTGGTACCAATTAAAAATTAGAATAGTTATGTGAGCAACGGGTATATGATAGTCAAGGCACTCGACTATAGCGTTCTTCCTCGTTTCAATATCTGAATCTTTCATTACAATTTATTGGAATACTAATTCTAAATCAATTGTTGGGAAATATTTTGCATCGGGTATCTATCCGGTATATTGTTTTGGTTTAGTTTTATGTAATCTATTACCAGTCTAGGACTGTTTAGGACTGCCATCTTCATTTTACCCGTTACTCGTAGAGTAAAAGGGTATACTAGATTCGTCGGGATTTAACTGAAATGTATTGTTCTCATCAATACCTATCGATTTAACGCCAACAAACCGCCCACAATCTTCAAAAAATCGTAGATATAAACGTGGAAATCTCGGAAACTAAAAAAGACAAAGAATTGGGACTTCAGATTTAAGTTCCGTAGCCTTGTACGCAGGGCAAGTTTGTTACGCGAATATAACACGCCCACTCTAACGCTCTCAAATCGCCTAAATTTGTGGCGCTCACAATTTTCATGCTAGTTACAAAATTTTAATTGAAATGTATTAGTCTCGTCAATACCTATCGATTTACCCAAAAAAAAAGTTTGCCACGCCCACTTTAACGCCCGTAACGCATAAATCTGTCTACCGCACACAAAATCATTTATCAAGATCGCGGGTTCGTGGCGCATTTTAATCTCGCTTTGCTGCTTGCATATCTCCATTTCCCTGTGGTCCCTTTAGCTGAGTAACGGGTGTTTGATAGCGACTATAGCATTCTTCCTTGTTTTGACCTTTATTTGATATCACTTTATTTCGCTTGTACTCCTTAGTTCCAACATTTATTACTTTTCAATTTACAAAAAAGTCGATTATGCGGTGTTTAGGATTTTTCGATCCTAAACAACGACATTTTTTGCTGACGGAAAATTCATTGTCGTTGTGCTCAGGATTTGTTGATACCAAGCTTTGTAATTTTTTGTTGACGGATATTTCTACATCGGCATATTCAGGATTTTTTGCTTCCAAACTATTTAATTTTTTGTTGTCGAATATTTCTACTTCGGCGTGTTCAGAGTTTTTTTGATCCCAAACTTTATTTTATTTTTACGGAGATTTCTACGTCGGCGTGGTCAGAATTTTTTGATCCCAAACTCGCTATTTCTCGCTATTTTTCACAAATATCGAATATTTTTTCGCAACTTTGTTTATCAAAATAAATTTGTATAATAAATTCTTTCAATGCAAGAGTATTATTAACTTCAATTAACCTTATTTCTTTTTTGTCTCCATTATCATATTATATTAACTTTTCTGTCTTCCCTTTATATTTATATATATCTTCTCTTTATACGCGTTAGTCGTAGAGTAAAAGAGTATACTACATTCGTCGGAAAGTATGTAACAGGCAGATGGAAGCGTTTCCGACCCCATAAAGTATATATATTCTTGATCAGGATCACTAGCCGAGTCGATCTAGCCATGTCCGTTTGTCCGTATGAACGCTGAGATCTCAGAAACTTTAAGAGTTAGGAAATTGGGTCTTGGCATGCAGATTCCTGAGCCTCTGGCGCAGCGCAAGTTTGTTTCAGCAGGGTGCCACTCTAACGCCCACAAGCAACCCAAAACTGTGGCTCCTACAGTTTTGATGCTAGAATACACAAACTGCCCAAACCTGTGTCGCCCACAATTTTCGTGCAAGATAAAAAATTTAAACTGAAGTGTATTAGTCTCGTCAATACATATCGATTGATCCAAAAAAAAGTTTGCCACTCCCACTCTAACGCCCCCAAGCCGCTCGAATCTGTGGCGCCCAAAAATTTTCATGCTGGAAACAAAATTTTAACTGTTAAAAAAGTTTGCCAAGCCCACTCTGACGCCCATAACGCTAACATCTGTCTGCCGCCCACATACACATATGTATAGTGAGATCGCGGGCAGGTGGCGCTTTTCTATCTTGCTTTACTGCTTGCATATCTCTGAAATGTATTGTTCTTATCAATACCTATCGATTGACTTAAAAAATGTTTGCCACGCCCACTTTAACGCCCACAAATCGGCCGTAAATATGAACGCGGACATCTCGTAATCTATCAAAGATAAAGAATTAGGATTTCAAATATAGATTCCGTAACCTTGTACGCCCACAAATCGCCGAAATCTGTGGCTCTCACAATTTTCATGCTAGATAAAAACGCCCACAAACCGCCTAAACCTGTGGCGCCTACAATTTGTATGATAAAAAAAAAATTTTAACTGAGATGCATTACTCTCGTCAATACCTATCGATTGACCCAAAAAAAGTTTTGCCACGCCCACTATAACGACCATTTATTGCGATCACGTGTAGGTGGCGCACTTCAATCTCGCTTTGCTGCTTGCATATCTTCATTTCCCTTTGGTCCCTTTATTTATTTACTTATTTCGCCAACAGTTGGTACCTTAACTGGCTACTTGACTCATACTAAACTAAATACTAAGGGAAGAAAGGTAATTGTAAAGGGTTTTCTTAATTAATTCTCTGGAGGAGCATGGGCTCAGCCGCATGTCAGATTTAAGTTTTTCCAGTAGAATAAGGCTCTACATAGAGGCTCATTAAAAGCATATTTTATTCTATAGGCCGGAATAAATAAAAGGTTCAATTGACCTTAAAGACCTACCAGGCACGGAAAAGCTTATGCTGCTCAGCAATGCAGGGCAGTCTATTTTGGAGGACAGCAGGTCACAAATAAAAACAAGGGAGAACGCTATAGTCGAGTACCTCGACTATCAGATACCCGTTACTCAGCTTAAGCGACCAAAGGGAAATGGAGATATGCAAGCAGCAAAGCGAGATTTAAATGCGCCACCTACCGGCGGAAGACAGATTTAAGCGTTGCGTGCGTTAGGGTAGGCGTGACAAATTCATTGTTCAATAGAATAAGTTAGCCGCGCACTTTGCTCTTTCTGAGCGCCGGCAGTGCTTTTCTCTTTGCCGCTAAGTTCGGCCGGCAACTATTTACATACACACACATACACGCGTAAAAACATTTCGCACTGTCTGGCTCTGACGTCATAGCTTTTTTTCTTGGGAGGTTTGTGGGCGTTAGAGTGGGCGTAGAAAAAATTTTTTTGGGTCAATCGATAGGTATGGACAAGACTAATACATTTCAGTTAAAATTTTCTATCTAACATCAAAACTGTAGGAGCCACAGTTTTGGGCGGTTTGTGGGCGTTAGAGTGGGCGTGGCACTCTACTGAAACAAACTTGCGCTGCGTAAGAAGCTCAGGAATCTGCTCGCCAAATCTCAATAGCCTAGCTCTCATAGTTTCCGAGATCTCAGCGTTCATCCGGACAGACGGACAGACGGACAGACGGACAGACGGACAGACGGACATGGCTAGATCGACTCGGCTAGTGATCCTGATCAAGAATATATATACTTTTTGGGGTCGGAAACGCTTCCTTCTGCCTGTTACATACTTTCCGACGAATCTAGTATACCCTTTTACTCTACGAGTAACGGGTATAATTAGTGCGCATGTTGTTCTACGATCTTGTAAGGAAGAAAGGTGGACAAGACGACATTTCGCAGAGTAAGAGGGGACCGGCTCATTTAAGTTTAAAGAAGGAAGGGCAAAAGGTAGGAATTTTTTTTGAGCACGCTCAATACGATAGTACGATAGTAGTACCAATCGGACTCCAGACAAACGAAGCATATTCCAATCTGGACCTAATGAACGAAGAAAATAGGCTTAGTTTCATTAATCGTTTGCTGTACCTAACGTATAAACATTTTGACAAGTTCAGAGGCTACTTATTACGAGAAGACCAATTTCACACTTTTACTAGGTTGTTTTGAAGAAGTTCACTATCGGAGATTGAATTCACAGACCTAAATATTTTAAGATCTTCCACAAGCAACAGGAATTCAAAATTTTGTATGCAATAGCTTAAATCATTAATGAAGATGATGAAAAGAAACGGACCCAATTCACTTCCCTGAGGAAGGCCAGAAGTTGCCACATACGGGTTTGAAAAAACACTATTGCACTCTACTCTATAAATCCTCTATAAATATCACTGTGGACGGCAGTACACGTAGTGGCGAAGCGCGCAAGAGAGCGTGCGAAGACAACTACTACATATAGCCGCAGAATGGAAAATCTGCAATTATGGTCCGATCGCAACGTGTGATACACCAATCGAAAGGTATTACAAAAACTAAGAAGATTGCATACCAAGACTTTCGAACTATAGATTTGTTTGGGAGAAAAAGCGGTAAAAGTGTAAAAGTAAAAATTTAGAAAATTGGAGCTGCTCGATACGGTGGGGATAAAAGCCCCCGGCTGTTTAGCTAGTTTTATTCTTACCAAGAATACGCGTCGTCATTTGTTGAAATCCGATGTCCCGTTCAAAAGTAATTCAAAAAACAAGATTTTCTTCTTCTTCCCAAAATGAAAATGTTTGTCCTGTTGTTTGTGGGTTTTCCCATCTTAGTTTTAGGGTTTTGGAAACCATATGGGTGTATAAAGCAGCTTGAAATAGAAAATGTTTGTTCTACGACTATTGAAAAAACCCGCTAGTTTAGCGGAAAATCAAAAAAAGAAGCCAGATTTACTACAACTACAAATAATGCTACAGAAACGTGCTATATATCTCTGAAAAGATAATTTAATTTGCTAAATAGTATTTATACAGTAAAATTGTCTGAATATATAAGATTTAGAGTTATGACAAAAATTTATTTTTTAAAACCACTTTTTGACTATTTTCTCAAAATTGAGTCCAACGATTTCTTTTTAAATTTTAAATCACACAGCCCTTGAGATTCCTCAACTTTTGATATTTAACACTTTTTGCCCTAAAAATTACCGTTTGGAAAATATTAAGCGATAAAAAGTGCAACTCGTTTCAGCTCCGTATACGTAATATTTCATGCTTATTCGAGTAAACAAGAAAAAAACCAATTTGATGATAAAAATTCTTATTAGATTTTTTCAAACGGAAAATCTGTTATGGTTTTAGGGTGCGTTACTTGCAAGAAGCTAATCGAAATAGGAAACTTGATCTATTTGTTCTACCACTTTGGAAAAACCCTCTAGTTCGGCGGGAAATGTAAGAAACGACAGATTTCTCTTGGAATCTGAAACTATACAGCCCTTGAGATTCCAAGCTTGTGCTATTATAATAGATAATGGAAGCGATAAAACTTGTTGTGCTTGTTGTAGGGGTAGAATCTGTGTGTTTGGTTTTTCAATAGCCAAGCCATATGGGGACGACTCCTAGACATGGTATTGGGGTACTTAAACTCTTGTGCAAAAAAAACTTCTGATATCAAACAAAAACACCTCTTAACGAGGTAAAAAGTAGTGGCGAACGCGCCTTTAATAAAAATTTCTGATATCAACAATTGTGACGAAAAATGACATTACATTCGAAAAAATAAATAAACTATATTAAATTTCAGAGTTTTTTTGATCCCAAACTTTATTTTATTTTTATGGACATTTCTACGTCGGCGTGGTCAGAATTTTTTGATCCCAAACTCGCTATTTCTCGCTATTTTTCACAAATATCGAATATTTTTTCGCAACTTTGTTTATCAAAAAAATTTGAATAATAAATTCTTTCCATGCAAGAGTATTATTAACTTCAATTAACCTTATTTCTTTTTTGTCTCCATTATCATATTATATTAACTTTTCTGTCTTCCCTTTATATTTATATATAGCTTCTCTTTATACTCGTTAATCGTAGAGTAAAAGAGTATACTACTTTCGTCGGAAAGTATGTAACAGGCAGATGGAAGCGTTTCCGACCCCATAAAGTATATATATTCTTGATCAGGATCACTAGCCGAGTCGATCTAGCCATGTCCGTTTGTCCGTATGAACGCTGAGATCTGAGAAACTTTAAGAGTTAAGAAATTGGGTCTTGGCATGCAGATTCCTGAGCTTCTGGCGCAGCGCAAGTTTGTTTCAGCAGGGTGCCACTCTAACGCCCACAAGCAACCCAAAACTGTGGCTCCTCCAGTTTTGATGCTAGAATACACAAACTGCCCAAACCTGTGTCGCCCACAATTTTCGTGCAAGATAAAAAATGTAAACTGAAGTGTATTAGTCTCGTCAATACATATCGATTGATCCAAAAAAAAGTTTGCCACTCCCACTCTAAAGCCCCCAAGCCGCTCGAATCTGTGGCGCCCAAATATTTTCATGCTGGAAACAAAATTTTAACTGTTAAAAAAGTTTGCCAACCCCATTCTGACGCCCATAACGCTAACATCTGTCTGCCGCCCACATACACATATGTATAGTGAGATCGCGGGCAGGTGGCGCTTTTCTATCTTGCTTTACTGCTTGCATATCTCCATCTCCCTTTGGTGTCTTTAGCTGGGTAACGGGTATCTGATAGTCGAGTTTTGATGCTAGAATACAAATTTTAACTGAAATGTATTGTTCTCATCAATACCTATCGATTGACTTAAAAAATGTTTGCCACGCCCACTTCAACGCCCACAAATCGGCCGTAAATATGAACGCGGACATCTCGTAATCTATCAAAGATAAAGAATTAGGATTTCAAAAATAGATTCCGTAACCTTGTACGCCCACAAATCGCCGAAATCTGTGGCTCTCACAATTTTCATGCTAGATAAAAACGCCCACAAACCGCCTAAACCTGTGGCGCCTACAATTTGTATGATAAAAAAAAAAATTTAACTGAGATGCATTACTCTCGTCAATACCTATCGATTGATCCAAAAAAAGTTCTGCCACGCCCACTATAACGACCATTTATTGCGATCGCGTGTAGGTGGCGCATTTCAATCTCGCTTTGCTGCTTGCATATCTTCATTTCCCTTTGGTCCCTTTATTTATTTACTTATTTCGCCAACAGTTGGTACCTTAACTGGCTACTTGACTCATACTAAACTAAATACTAAGGGTAGAAAGGTAATTGTAAAGGGTTTTCTTAATTAACTCTCTGGAGGAGCATGGGCTCAGCCGCATGTCAGATTTAAGTTTTTCCAGTAGAATAAGGCTCTACATAGAGGCTCATTAAAAGCATATTATATTCTATAGGCCGGAATAAATAAAAGGTTCAATTGACCTTAAAGACCTACCAGGCACGGAAAGCTTATGCTGCTCAGCAATGCAGGGCAGTCTATTTTGGAGGGCAGCAGGTCACAAATAAAAATTAGTGCGCATGTTGTTCTACGATCTTGTAAGGAAGAAAGGTGGACAAGACGACATTTCGCAGAGTAAGAGGGGACCGGCTCATTTAAGTTTAAAGAAAGAAGGGCAAAAGACCAATTTCACACTTTTACTAGGTTGTTTTGAAGAAGTTCACTATCGGAGATTGAATTCACAGACCTAAATATTTTAAGATCTTCCACAAGCAGCAGGAATTCAAAATTTTGTATGCAATAGCTTAAATCATTAATGAAGATGATGAAAAGAAACGGACCCAATTCACTTCCCTGAGGAAGGCCAGAAGTTGCCACATACGGGTTTGAAAAAACACTATTGCACTCTACTCTATAAATCCTCTATAAATATCACTGTGGACGGCAGAACACGTAGTGGCGAAGCGCGCAAGAGAGCGTGCGAAGACAACTACTACATATAGCCGCAGAATGGAAAATCTGCAATTATGGTCCGATCGCAACGTGTGATACACCAATCGAAAGGTATTACAAAAACTAAGAATATTGCATACCAAGACTTTCGAACTATAGATTTGTTTGGGAGAAAAAGCGGTAAAAGTGTAAAAGTAAAAATTTAGAAAATTGGAGCTGCTGGATACGGTGGGGATAAAAGCCCCCGGCTGATTAGCTAGTTTTATTCTTACCAAGAATACGCGTCGAATGACACCTCATTTGTTGAAATCCGATGTCCCGTTCAAAAGTAATTCAAAAAACAAGATTTTCTTCTTCTTCCCAAAATGAAAATGTTTGTCCTCTTGTTTGTGGGTTTTCCCATCTTAGTTTTAGGGTTTTGGAAACCCTATGGGTGTATAAAGCAGCTTGAAATAGAAAATGTTTGTTCTACGACTATTGAAAAAGCCCGCTAGTTTAGCGGAAAATCAAAAAAAGAAGCCAGATTTACTACAACTACAAATAATGCTACAGAAACGTGCTATATATCTCTGAAAAGATAATTTAATTTGCTAAATAGTATTTATACAGTAAAATTGTCTGAATATATAAGATTTAGAGTTATGACAAAAATTTATTTTTTAAAACCACTTTTTGACTATTTTCTCAAAATTGAGTCCAACGATTTCTTTTTAAATTTTAAATCACACAGCCCTTGAGATTCCTCAACTTTTGATATTTAACACTTTTTGCCCTAAAAATTACCGTTTGGAAAATATTAAGCGATAAAAAGTGCAACTCGTTTCAGCTCCGTATACGTAATATTTCATGCTTATTCGAGTAAACAAGAAAAAAACCAATTTGATGATAAAAATTCTTATTAAATTTTTTCAAACGGAAAATCTGTTATGGTTTTAGGGTGCTTTACTTGCAAGAAGCTAATCGAAATAGGAAACTTGATCTATTTGTTCTACCACTTTGGAAAAACCCGCTATTTCGGCGGGAAATGTAAGAAACGACAGATTTCTCTTGGAATCTGAAACTATACAGCCCTTGAGATTCCAAGCTTGTGCTATTAAAATAGGTAACGGAAGCGATAAAACTTGTTGTGCCTAATTTGAAGTGGCGTTCAGCTAAGATTAGGTGTAGAATCTGTGTGTTTGGTTTTTCAATAGCCAAGCCATATGGGGACGACTCCTAGACATGGTATTGGGGTACTTAAACTCTTGTGCAAAAAAAACTTCTGATATCAAACAAAAACACCTCTTTACGAGGTAAAAAGTAGTGGCGAACGCGCCTTTAATAAAAATTTCTGATATCAACAATTGTGCCGAAAAATGATATTACATTCGAAAAAATAAATAAACTATATTAAATTTAAACTTTTTCTATAATCAAGAAAATATTTCTTAATTCAAGAAAATATTTTTTAATTCAATGGCGTTTTAAAATGACGGGCGATTTTCTAATATTTATGGTGATTTTTTTTTTGAGTGTAGCATCAAAACTGTAGCAGCCACAGTTTTGGGCGGTTTGTGGGAGTAAAAGTGGGCGTGGCACGCTGTTGAAATAAACTTGCGCTGCGTAAGAAGCTCAGGAATCTGAATGCCAAATCTCAATAGCCTAGCTCTTATAGTTTCCGAGATCTCAGCGTTCATCCGGACAGACAGACAGACGGCCAGACGGACATGGCTAGATCGACTCGGCTAAAGATCCTGATCAAGAATATATATACTTTATGGGGTTGGAAACGCTTCCTTTTGCCTGTTACATACTTTCCGACGAATCTATTATACCCTTTTACTCTACGAGTAACGGGTATAAACACCGAAGCTATAATTTGTTTCATATTATTTTCCCACCAATTTTACGATCGTTCCTATGGCAGCTATATAATATAGTCGTCCAATTTTGATAAAATTAAATTCCAAATTCAGAACTTATTAAAAAATGTTATTTCCAAGCGTAGGAGGTTATATGTTAAAAAACACCGAAGCTACAAATTGTTTCATATTTTTTTTCCACCAATTTTCCGATCGTTCCTATGGCAACTATATGATATAGTCGTCCGATTTCGATTAAATTTAATGCGAAATTAAAAACTAATTAAAAAATTTATTTCCAAGCCTAGGAGGTTATATGTTAAAAAATACCAAAGTTATATTTAAAAAAAAAATTTTTTTCGATTATTTCTATGGGAGCTATAAGATATAGTTGTCCGATCCGGCTGGTTCCAACTTATATACTACCTGCAAAAGATATAAGACTTTTTGGAAAGTTTCAGCCCGATAGTTTTAAAACTGAGAGACTTGTTTCCCCAGAAACGGACGGACAGACGGAAAAAGCTAGATCGAGTCGTTTAGTCATGCTGATCAAGAACATATATACTTTATGGGGTCTCCTTCACTGCGTTGCAAACTTCAGACTGAAATCAATATACCCTATGCAAGGGTATAAAAAAATGTTAACTTTAATGTGTTAGTCTCGTCAATACCTATCGATTGACCAAAAAAAGTTTCCCACGCGCACTCTAACGCCCATAACGCTTAAATCTGTCTGCCGCCCACATAACCATATATTGAGATCGCGGGTAGGTGGCGCATTTTAGTCTCGCTTTGCTGCTTGCATATCTCCGTTTCTCTTTGCTCCCTTTAGCTGAGTAACGTGTATCTAATAATCGAGGTACTCGACTATAGCGTTCTTCCTTGTTCTTAATAGATTTAACCCAATTAGAAGGTCAAATATATTTATATAGTGGTAATATATAATAATGAAACAATGGAATAGATAGTTCATTTTTATTCATTAAAATTATCTTATTAATAGAACAAGCAGTGGCTTCCGTGTCTATTACAATTTTGAACACCTTTTTAGTTTTTCTGTCTAGTCTTTTTTTTAAATAAGGCATTCACTTGTGGGGGCCTGATCTAAAAAATGATCTTTATTCATATTATTTGTAGTTCCTTGCGGTTCCCTTTTTAAGCTTTATTTCGCTCCCTGGTTTGGCTTGTACGATAATAGTTTGAACAATCATTGTTTGATAATAGTTATCATTATATATGCCTCGATTATTATTTGCCTGTCAATTATTACTATGTTTATTTTGAACTTGGAGCGATGGATCAACGTCCATTGGCTCGATAGTAAGTTGTTATACCCGTTACTCGTAGAGTAAAAGAGTATACTAGATTCATCGTCGTAGAAGAAGAGTATACTAGGTCACTAACCGAGTCGATCTGGCCATGTCCGTCTGTCCGTCTGTCCGTATGGATGCTGAGATCTCGGAAACTATAAGAGCTAGGATATTGGGACTTGGCATGCAGATTCCTGAGTTTCTTGCGCATTGCATGTTTGTTTCAGCAGGGTTCCACGCCCACTCTAACGCCCACAAACCGGCCACAAGCTTCAAAAAATCGTAAATATGAACGCGGATATCTCAGAAACTATCAAAAATAGAGAACTTGAATCTTAGATTTAGATTACGTAGCCTTGTACGCAGCGCAAGTTTGTTACGCGAATTTGCCACGCGCACTCTAACGCCCATAACGCTTAATCTGTCTACCGCCCACATAACCATATATTGGAGATATTGGGTAGATGGCGCATTACAATCTCGATTTGCAGCTTGCATATCTCCATCTCCCTTTGGCCCTTTTAGCTGATTACTCGAGTATAGCGTTCTTCCTGGTTTTTGATTGTTATTCATATTATCTGCATCTGATAATCAAGGTACTCGACTATAGCGTTCTTACTTGTTCTTAATAGATTAAACCCAATTAGAAGGTCAAATATATTTATATAGTGGTATTATTTAATAATGAAATATTGGAATAGATAATTCATTTTTATTCATTAAGATTCTCTTATTAATAGAACAAGCAGTGGCTTCCGTGTCTATTACAATTTTGAACACCTTTTTAGTTTTTCTGTCTACTCTTTTTTTTAAATAAGGCATTCTCCTGTAGGGGTCTAATTTAAAAAATTATCTTCATTGATATTATTTATTGTACCTTCCGGTTTCCTTTTCTATTTCAAAGATGATATGCTACTGCCTTTATTTCCGAACGCCCGTTAAGTCGAGCAGAGCGTAGAGTGTTATTATAGGGCTTACAGCTGTACATATGTAGACATTTGGGCTATACAGTATTTTGTATTTTGTTAATAATCTCATCCAACATCCCGTCCCCGTTGAAAGGGTCCACTTTCAAGACATAGGAGCTACAGCGACCTTGTGAACAGGGCGGCAACAGGTTCCCTTGACGGTGCGTAGCTGAATTACTCGGACTCTGTTGTCGCGCCCATACACTAGGGATTCGATCCTACCCATTCTCCAGTGCTGAGGGGTACATTTCCTTCGTGAATAAGCACAATGGTACCGACAGCGACGTTTGGCGATGGAGAAGTCCATTTAGTTCTTGATCGGAGCGCGTTGAAATAGTCTGAAGACCAGCGATGCCAAAAGGACTACTTTAATGCCGTGATGGCTTCAAATCGTTGCAACGTGCTGGCCTTAGAGTCGATGACGATACGTTCTGGCATGGAACGCAGTGATCTTCCCGTCAAAAAGTGACCTGCTGTCAGAGCTGAGAGATCGTTCGGATCTGGTGACATCGGTGTGAGGGGGCGTGAGTTGAGGATGGCTTCTATCTCAACCACGACTGTTGAAAGCTCCTCGTACGTAAATTAGGTGTTTACAAAGGTTCTGTTGAGTAGGCCTTTTGCGCTCTTCACTGCCGCTTCCCACAGTCGACCAAAATGCGAAGCCCTGTGTGGGATGAAGTGATAGCTGATGAAGTCAGCCGCACAAAATTGTTGAATTGCGGCTTAAGTCTTCTCATTGAACAGGCACTTCCTTAGGTCGTGCAGATGATTGGAGGCGCCAACGAAATTGGTCGCGTTGTCACAGTAAATATCTGTGGGGAGATCGCGACGTCCAGAGAATCTTTTTAGAGCCACCAGAAATGCTTCTTTGCTCAAAACTGTGTCCACCTCAATATGCACGGCCTTGACGACGAGACATACGAATACGGCGAGATAGCTCTTTGATGGAGTCTTTCCGCGTATTCGGAGATATATGTGTATAGGTCCTCAGAAATCAACACCGCATTTTCTGAAGGGCTTACTGATTGCCAATCTTGCATTGGGTAATTGACCCGTTACTTTATGCAGTAGTACGGGTCGATGTCGAATGCAGTGGGTACAGGCTCGAACAATATGGCGCGCTAAGTCCCTTGAAATGAGAATACAGAATTTCAGACGAAGTAGCGCCACCAACGCCCTTGGTCCGGCATGGAAGTTTCGACATATTGAACTGAAATTGATGATTTGCTGGGTGGGTGAGTAGTGGGTGCTTCTCACTCTCAGGAAGATCGGAATAGTCGAGTCGTCCTCCGACCTTTATGAGTTCGCATCCAGTAGCGGTGTCTACGAAAAGGGAAAGAAACTTAAGAGGACCTTTAAGTACTTGGTTTTTCCGGAAACGAGTGGTTTTGAAGATTCTAGGTTATGCAGTTTGCTGGGTGCTCTAATTCTTCCGGACTTACGGTTGGACCCTTGAACTTAGATTATTTCGGAACGACGCGTTTGAATCGAAACATCCATGCGACAATGCGTAGACAAACGGTGTATGAGCTGTGATTTTCGAGTGACGCCAGCAGATAGTTGTTTGTAGTTGTGGTTGAAAATATATGTTTCCGCTTCTCGCAGTTAACGGTATCCAAATCGGTGGGCTTTTCAATATGCCTTCATACAAAAACGGATGACCGGTGAACCATATTGATGCGTCCGGTGGAAGTGCAACTACGAGAGACAATATCGGCTGGGTTGCTTTGGGTGGGCACGAATCTCCATTTGGCGACAGATGTTAAACTCTGTATTTCTGACACGCGATTTCCTACAAAGGTTGAGAGCGTAACGTAGTGCTGCTGAAGCCAATGAAGTACTATTTGTGAGTCTGACCAGAGGTAAGACGGTATGAGTCTTTCGCCGAACAATCCTTTGACCTTGTTGGGTTGAGCGAGTAAGTGTGCGGCGCACAGTTCCAGTTTGGGAAGCGATTGTTTCTTGACAGGGGCTACTCTAGACTTTGATTTCCACAACCGAACCGTGATGTTACTTGGTCCTTCAGTTCGCACGTACATATCGCAAAATCCATGCAGTTGAATGTTGCTATTGGCATGACATGTTTAAGGATTCTAAGTAGTCGGTCCATGCATCATGTAGGGATTGCGGAACCGATTCGACCCAATTAAGGTTGAGTATCCACAGTTCCTGAAGAATCATTTTCACCACGATGATTATGGGTGACAAAAGGCCAAGGGGGTGAAAGAGTGATGATGCGATGGATATGATGTATCTCTTTATAGCTGGCAAGGTTGGTTGTTTTGAAGCAAAGGTGAACAGAAACGCATCATCGAGTTGATTCCAAATGGCACCGAGTGTAACGTAACATTGTCCTCACAGATGTTGAGTCTCTTCGTGAGCTTGCAATCAGTGAACTCAGGGTTGCTTGAGTGCCACTTGGTCAACGGAAAGTTCCCTTTTTGAAGACTTCTTGTTTGATGAGTTGCAAGGTGTATATGTCGTTTGCTCCGCAAAGCAGGTCGTCCACCGTAAACGATGATCCTCAATGTACTTGTCAGCCAAATAGTGTAAACTGCGTACTGCTAAATACGGTGCAGCGGCGGTTCCGTACGTGACGGTATTCAGCTGGAACGTCTGCAGTTCTGCATCTGGGGAGTCTCGCCAAAATATGTAGTGATATTTTCGAAAGCTTTGATCGACGATGACTTGTCTGTACATTTTTGTCACGTCAGCTGTCTTGGCATATTGAAACAGTATAAATTTGAGAAGTTGCAGATAAATTTCCGTTAGCACAGTGGGACCCACAAGCACTCGGGCATTAAGCGACAGTTGCGAAGTTGTTGTGCACGAGGCGTCGAACACCACGCAGTGTTGGGAAATATAGTAATGCGATTCGTGAAGGGCTGGATTGGTCACCAATGACATGTGACCTAGAGCCTGATATTTCTGCATGAATGAGACATATTGGGATCTCAACTCAGGGAATTTCAGCATGCGGCGTTCCATTGCGCAGAATCGTCGACGAGCCACTTCAGCGGAGTTTCCAAGACGAGATGGATCTTCCTTAAAGGGAAGGTTGACTACAATGCGACCGTGGGAATCCTGAACTGTAGTGCTTGTATAGAGCGTCTCACAGATTTGGTGATGCGGATGTAGACTCTCAGGTGAGACAGTGACGGATTCGAGCTCCCAAAGCTTCTGCAAGTGGTTATCAATGGAGACTGTGCTTAATATAAAACAGTCCGAAACTTGCTGCTGCTGTTGTTGACATCGACCGGCGATGACCCGCCGAACAATGTTTTTTGAAGTATTGGCAAATGAGGTGCGTGCTTTATTTGCCCAACGGCAAGCGAATGGTAGAAGACTTCGGCCAACAGTTTGTGGCCAGCTGGCGAGCATAGCGCACATGCAGATTGACTGATTGCGAACGATGGTTTATGCCCATATGACTGATTTCGAGATGGCTTGCTTGGATGGACTGGTCCTTGTGATGTGGGGTTGCTTGATTGAAGATATTGACAATGGCGTTTCAGCAGCCTCGAACACTGCTTCCAGTTTGGCAGATTTTCGAAATCCAACGACTCTTTCCATTTATTGCGGGTGTGCTGATCGCATTTGTTAATTGTCAATGTAGATCAACATGGCATGGGCAATATCTGAGCCGGTACCAATGGATTGCAGTGCTCCATACATAACAGACGTTATTTAATTAGTCCTCCAAGCCTTGAAGCTGTATTGCATTTGAATTCTCGATTGGTTGGAGTTTAAATAACGCAGCTGTGGTTTCTAGAAAGATAAGTGTTGAATAATCAAATCTCTCACTAAGCCGCTGCAAAGCCTTGGGATAGTTTTCGTCGGTTATTGGATACGCCTTGATTGCGTCTAATGCTGGTCCCTTTAAGCTGTGCAGCACATAGTTGAACTTGTCTAGATCGGACATGGTTACCTCATGATTACCTCTCAATCTCTGATTGGACTGCCATCGCTTGCGTGAAGTAAGACTCCAGAATTCCCAGCCGGCATCGCACTCGGCGCTGGAAAGTCCGGTGTCTTCTCCAGTGCTTGTTGCTACAAGTGTTTTAATGCGAGTTATATTCCTGTTAATGTTGGCCCGTTGGCGTTTACATTGTTCAATAGTTGACATTACTTAAAGCAATGATAAATGGCAATCAATTTGCAAAGTGCGGCGAGCAGCGATCCTGGTGCGAAATGTGTGCGAATCGAAAATCTGAATATCGTTGATAATGAACGCGCGGGTTATTGCCGCTTAAGCTAGCATCTCCTCATTACTGCAGTTCAAAAGCATCCTAAGTGGATGGAAACCTACCATTCCCAATCGTAGGCTTCAATTTCTGATGGGTCACCGTACAACACAGAAGCCCAAGCAGTCACAGGCTTCGAAGACGTTCTTAAGCAAAGCAGCTTCCTACATAAACTGCCACTCAAGCGGCAGGGCGTTATTTCAACATTTAAATTAGAGACAGGCAAAGACAATTCGTTTAGACCGATCCTTACTCGACTCATGCTCGGAGATAAGTTTCATCACAGAGGAAACGGCAAAGCGATTGCATCTAAAGCGACGTCGAGTGTATCAGGAAGATAGCGGAATCTCGGAAACCAGGCAGTCTAATACATCTCTCGTTACCACCACGTTAAATTCTCGGACATCAGATTTGGATGGTCATCCATCTTTTCCGTAATGAAAAAATTTGTGCTGCACAACCTCAGTATTCGTACGATACATCTTGCTGGGACATACGTTCGGACATTGTCTTAGAAGATCCCCAGTTTTTTAGGTCAAACAAAATGTGTGTCCTGATTAATACAGGAATATTCTTCGATGCGATTCGGGAAGGAAAGATCATGCTCGGCGAAGGAAAACCAACGCTACTTTATACAGATGGATTATACGGATGGATTGTTGGCGGCCACTTCAGTTCGGTTGGCCAAGTAAGATTCTTCAGTGCCATCTCACTCAGCAGGCAGACGCACATCATCAGGAACTCAATTTTGGAGAATTTAAAAATATTCGCAAGGTCAGTCAACATACACCAAGGACGAGCAGCTCGCAGAAGATCATTTCCAGAAGTCAGTAACTCAAACGGAAACTGGTCGAATACAGGTCAGGTTGCCATTCAAGACGAGCCCTGATAGACTTGGACACTCGCACAGAAATGCACTGGACAGATTTAGGTCACTAGAGCGCCGTCTAGATCGAGATGCGCCACTCAAGGCAGCATATGTTCTGTTCTTGAAGGAGTATAAATCCTTGGGACATATTGTATGTCTAATGTCAAAAATGTGGATGAGAGCCAACCGCATTAAAAAGTTCCCCATAATTACGTAATACGACCAGAAAGTATTTCTGGTCGAAGAAGTTTTTATTAACTTAGAGGAAAAATGAGTTACAAAGACTCCCGGAATTGCGTGGCAACCTAATGCAGACGTATTTTTGTTTTGATTCAAAGGTCAAAGATCTCCAAACTTCACGCCCCGATCAATCCTACCAGAAGTAAGCCGCTTGTTTGATTTTCTAGGATACATAAGTCCCGTTATCAAACGCTGCAAGATTTTATTACAAGATCTTACGCTTCAAGGCCTCGACTGAAACTGGGACCCATCGACTAGGAACTGAAAGCGCGCTGGAGGGAACTTCTGGAAGATTTGAGTAATCTAACTCTATTGGAAATTCCGAGGCTTATGGATTTCCAGACGCAATCAAACGATCGTTTGGACATACATACATACATGCGGACGGAGACTCAAAACAGAATTCGAGTTAATTTGCTGATTGCCAAGTCTAATGTCGCACCGACAAATCCATATCAATACCCAAGCTCGAGTTGTGTACTGCAGTACTGGTTAATCGAACGTGGAAAAAATTCGCCACAGCTCTGGATCCGTATTGTACGCGAACTTACTTTTGGACCGACTCAACAACCGAGCTCCAGTGGATTAAAGTGCACACATCAAGGTTGTAATGCTTTATCGACAATAGAGTCTCTGAACTACAACAGAACTCAGAGGCGGTTACTTGGCAATCGGGAAAAAGTCCAGCGGACATTGTCTCATGCCGTTGTCGCACCACAGATATGATCTCAAACATGTGGCTCTCAGGACCACAATTTCTGCTGCACTCACCAGAAAACTGGCCACTTCAACTTATCAAGCTTCCACCATCGATACACGTATCTAATCAACCTACACAACTTTGCAAAACAGTAGATCTAACAGAAACGAATTCAATCTTGAGAGACCCTATCTCAAATTGTTCGTCATACATTACAGTTCTTCGCATTGCATCATACATGTATCGCTGCGTAAATATTGTCAAGCCGGACCCATCCGTACAAGTTGACAACGTACTCCATTTGCCTGCATCCGAGCTGAATCTGACTTTATGGAAAATCATTTCGAAAATTCAGCAAAAAGAGTACGCAAACGAAATCGTGTCTGTGAAAAAAGGCCTGGATCTTCCACCAGGATTCCAACGACTCGCGCCATTTTTACAAAATTAGGTTTACAACGGAGTCAAAGAGTGTGATGAGAGTGGGAGGTAGGTTGACACAGGCTGCCATACCATTCGACACGAAATTTCCAGCCTTATTTCCCAGGACACATCCATTCACCAAGCTCAACATAGGGTCGGTACATGGGAAGCTCCGGATAGCACCAAGACTGGACGAAAAGCACATTGTGCCAAAACTTGAATTTCAAAATCCAACTTTCATAGTGCCACAAAAATTAATGATAATTTCTATGCAATTCAAATGAAAAGATTGTAATACAGTAAAGGGAGTAATTTCACGAAATCTTACAATTGAAGACTATAAAAACGTGTTATTATCTGGGACCTCACTATTTGGTAATGGACCAATGTTAAGATCAAAAGCACACAAAACAACTACAATTAAAGTTAATAAAAAAATTATTTGTAGCAAAGATAACAAAAGAAAACGTAATGTTAGGGAAACACAATTTTTAGAGTTTTAGAGTAATGAAGACCATGGTACGACATCAATAAAAAATCAGAATTAATCGAAAAAGATATTTTAGAAAATGTTGAAATTCTTTTCATTTTGCTTGGGTGAGATGATACAAAATAATTATGTAAACGATGGAGAATCATTAGAAAGCCTTAAAAAGGAACATATTGAAAAAAAAGGAAGAACGCTGTAGTCGAGTACTTCGACAATCAGATACCCGTTACTCAGCTAAAGGGACCAAAGGGAAATGGAGATATGCAAGCAGCAAAGCGAGATTGAAATGCGCCACCTTCCGGCGGTAGACAGATTTAACCGTTATGGGCGTTAGAGTGGGCGTGTCAATTTTTTTTTGAATCAAGCAATAGGTATTGACAAGACCAATACATTTCAGTGAAAATTAAAATTGTGGGCGCCACAGGCTTGGGCGGTTTGTGGGCGTTAGAGTTGGCGTGGCATGTTCGCGTAACAAAATTGCGCTGCGTATAAGGCTACGGAATCTAAATCTGAGATCCCAAATCTTTCTTTTATATTTTCCGAGATATCCGCGTTCATATTTACGATTTTTCGAAGTTTGTGGGAGGCTTGCGGTCTTTAAAGTGGGCGTGGCAATCGGGTTTATCGATAGGTATTGGTGAGAACAATACATTTCAGTTAAAATTTTTATTCTGCATGCCAAATCTCTATATCCTAACTCTTATAGTTTCAGAGATCTCAGCGTTAATCCGGACGGACGGACAGACGGACATGGCAAGATCGACTTGGCTAGTGATCCTGATCAAGAATATATATACTTTATGGGGTAGAAAACGCTTCCTTCTACCTGTTACATACTTTCCGACGAATTTAGTATACCCTTTTACTCTACGAGTAACAGGTATAATAATAATTTTTTATATTTTCTAGTTTAGTTCCCAAAACCGAGAATAGGTCGCAAAAAATTAATGATTTATCCCGTTCAGCACAATAACGTAATATTAGATTAAGATCAACACAACACTATAGCCGACTGCGGGGAGCGAGTTCTGGCCGTATCTAACTGCGACATAGCCGTAGGAACAACTTTCTGCAAAACTTTTAAGGGTTCAACATGCGCTCAACAGCTGATGGACGCTGTTTTCGCTCACTGCGACACAAAATCCAATCATCTTTAGCCCGTGGTTATGGTAGACGAAGGCATGCTTATCATCAACGACGCTGCTGCAAACATAAAGGGCGACAATACTCATCAAAACATTGTCGGCACGTTCCTTGTAACCTTCGACGACCAATTTCAACAATACCCCTTATAATACCCCTTGTACTAACTCGTCTTTATTGAAAGTATTTTCGAGATGGGCCGTGCATTTCATTTACAATTTCTCGCCTAATCATATTCTTTTAAAAGGCTGTTAAGCGACACCTTTTAACTCAATTGTGGTTTTTTTCGATCATTACCGGCCTTGTTACATTTATAAACATATAGACGTCAATACTTTAAATCTTTTCCAGAATATTGGCAAAAGTTGGTCGGCGCTGTCTTCTCTCTTATTATACAATTCAACTTTATTTTCTAAGATTGAAATTTGGTTTTTCTTAAATATTCTCCCAACTTTCCGAGGATCTCATCAGTATATTTTTTCGTTGCTAGATCATCGTTGCCTAAGGGTTTAGTTACGTTTTTGGTACGTTTATTTTAAGCATTTAGATTACCGTCCTCATCGATGAATATTCCCTCAGTAGACTGACAATCAGATACCCGTAACTCAGCTAAAGGGACCAAAGGGAAATGGAGATATGCAAACAGCAAAGCGAGATTGAAATGCGCCACCTACCGGCGGTAGACAGATTTAAGCGTTATGGGCGTTAGAGTGGGCGTGGCAAAATATTTTTTTGACCAATCGATAGGTATTGACGAGACCAATACATTTCAGTTAAAATTTTTTATTTAGCATGAAAATTGTGGGCGCCACAGGCTTGGGCGGCTAGATCGACTCGGCTAGTGATCCTGATCAATAATATATATACTTTATGGGGTCGGAAACGCTTTCTTCGGCTTGTTACATACTTTCCGACAAATCTAGTATACCCTTTTACTCTACGTGTAACGGGTATAATTAGAGAGTACAGACCAGGAGTCAGAGCACAACTCATTCTACTAGAAAATGTTATTTAATTCTTTATCTCCCAATGTTAATGAATTTTTTGTAGTTTTTTTCGGTCCATAACCTTTATTTATTTATTTTTTTTTTTATATGGACGTTGATGCACTACGAGCAGTTCAAACAAGTGGCCCAACGACACCAAACACGTGCTTGTTACGCGCGGGGCCCTTCTATAAATTTGGGCAAAAATGCGAGTTCGCGAGGAAGATACAAAAAACAAATAGAGACGGGACACAAATAAAAATAAAAGAAGCAACTAAGAATGAAGCAAATGAGTTAAAATATTAGTTTTTAATACCGGGATAGAAGATGATGTGCAAATTAAATGGTAAAGATTGTTATAATTATTACATAGAACGCGAAAGGGCTCGTGCAGACAAAGATTTGATGTACATCGTGGCAAATTTAGGGGAAAATAATTTCGTGTTAGTCTAGCAGGGACATTGAAAGTTAGACGGTTTACAAGTTCTACAGAATCAATATCACCTCTAATAAGATTTTGCATAAAAATAGTACCAAGCATTGTTCTACGATTTACAAGTGTAGGTAAATTAAGCAATAGTAATCTACTCTGATAGGAAGGTAGCCTTACGTTTTGATCCCAGTTCAAACTACGAAGGGCAAAAAGAAGACATTTTTTTTGTACCGACTCAATACGGTCAATGTGCACTTGATATTGTGGACTCCAAACCGAAGAACAATATTCCAAAATAGGACGGACAAGGGAGGTAAATAATAATTTGGTTGTATAAGGGTCATCAAATTCTTTTGACCAACGCTTAATAAACCCAAGAACACTCATGGCCTTGTTGACAGTGGACATTATGTGGCAGTCAAATTTAAGTTTTGGGTCCAGAAGAACGCCTAAGTCATTAACGGAATATATACGGTCGAGTGACGTATTTTGAAGAGAGTAACTAACAAAAGTAGGAGTACCCCTATAAAAAGTCATAACGTTGCATTTAAGGCAGTTCAAATTTAAAAGGGTATACTCACACCATCCCGAAAGCAATCAATATCTGACTGTAAGTTGGAACCCGACGCTATATCGTTATATGATAAACAAAGCTTAACATCATCAGCATACATTAGTACACGAGAATGTTTTATGGTAGAGGGAAGATCGTTAATAAACAAAGTAAACAGCAAAGGACCCAAATGACTACCCTGAGGCACTCCAGATGTCACGTAGATCAATTTTGAAACAGCGTTCTTGAATATAACCCTCTGAGTCCTACAATTCAAATAACTTGAAATCCAAGTTAATAGCTTACATGGAAACCCAAGCTGATTTAATTTGAATAATAGAAGAGAGTGGTTGACAGAGTCAAACCTTACTAAAATCTGTATATATAACGGCAGTCTGCATTTTTTTCTTAAATCCATTAATTACAATAGATGACAATTCAAGAAGGTTGGTGGTGGTCGATCTTCGCTTAACAAAACCATGCTGACACGGTGATATTAGCGAGGAACATAAATGTTGCAAATGAGAAGTAATAATACGTTCAAATGCTTTAGGAATTGCCGACAATTTGGAAATACCTCTATAATTCTGGGCATCCGCCTTCGCACCCTTTTTGTGAAGTGGAATGATAAAAGAGTCCTTCCAGATAGTACGAAAAACTGATGATGAAATAGACAAATTAAAAAGTTTAAGAATCGGTTTACATATGGTTGACGCACAAAACTTAAGCACACACCCGGGGAGTCCATCTGGACCGGGAGAATAAGTTGGCGTTGTTGTTGCTAAGTCTCTTAAGAGAGAACTTTCCGTAATTTCAGGGGTAAAAATATAATTTGCCCTATTTAAGGGATTAGGGTAGTTAGAATTTGACCAAGCAGCCGAACTATAAGTAGTTTGGAAAAACTCGGCAAATAAATCAGCAATTTCAGAATCCGTCGATGCCTCCATTGAGTTAAAACGTACCGATGAAGGCAATGCCGACGACTTACGCTTGGCATTAACAAAGTTATAAAACTGCTTCGGATCATTTGAAAATTCGAATTTACATCGACTTAAATACATAGAATAGCAATGACTATTGAGAACATTAAAGTCCGATCGAGCCACCACATATTTCGAAAAATCAGATGGCTTACCCGATTTTTTATACTTTTTATAGGTGTTTGTTTTAAGGTTTTTAAGTCTTTGAAGCGCATTGGTAAACCAAGGAGGCCTGTTTAGCTTTGAAGGAAGCCTATCAGGAACGCATTCATTAAAAAAAGTATTTAACACTATATAGAATAGTTCAGTGGCACATTCAATATCCATACAATTGTACAAGTCTGTCCAATTATATTGAGAAATCATATCGTTAAGTTTTTTATAGTCACATTTTCGAAAACATCTCATTTTAGTTTGAGGAACTAAAGGAGAGAGGGTATCAACGCATGGGAGGCAGATTGTCAATTCCATTGTTGGATGATATCGGTCTTCAGGTACAACAAGAGCGTCAATTCTAGATACCGTGACTTCAGACGGGTCTGAAACAAACACAAGATCTAGTTGTCTATTTAACGAATTCCGTATAAAGCTTACTTGCTGTAACGATAATTCTAAAAGACCATCTACAAAATCATGGACGGTTAAGGGTATAGCGACAAGTGAGTCAGTAGGAGAAGACCAAGAGATATCAGGGAGATTAAAGTCACCCAAAACAATCAAAAGGTCTCTGTTAGAAAGAAGGGATAGAACAGATTTTATCGCAGACAGATGGTGCTCATAAATTATTAAATCAGAGCCAGGTGGAATATAAGAACATGTAACAAAAATAGATAAGGATTGCAAGGAAACTTTTACACTAACAAATTCAATTTCGTTATGGGTATCATAGTAAATTTTTTCAGATGTTAGGCTAGTGGTAACGGCAATCAGCACACCGCCTCCCCTACGTGAGGAGCGATCGGTCCTATAGGCATTAAAGTTATTTGACAGAACTTCAGAGTCAGATATCTCTGGTTTCAGCCAAGTTTCCGTAAAAGCCAAAATATCTGCAGTAAATGCAGAGGAGTCAGCATAAAGCTTGGGTAGCTTCATATTTAGTCCCCTTACATTTTGATAAGCCAAAAATAAACTTTTTAGTTTTTTGGCGCAGTGGAAGGTCTTTTATTTGTTCTCGGTTTATTGGGAACAAATTCTTTTATTACTAAATCATCATTAAGCCAAAAGCTTTCAGAAAGTAGTACCTTAAACACATCAGGCGGTGCAAATATTTTAAAAGAGGATATGCTACGAGCGTATGAAAATCGAAATTGTTCAACTGAAATATTCTCGGATGGGAATTTTTCACGTATAAATTCCAAAACATCCTCAGATGTAGTATCTGAGGTGAATCTTGAAACAAATAATTGCTTCCTATGAGGAACAACTGACAGTTTCTTACGTCCCCCAGCAGCAGATTGAACCACACTAAGCTGAGAGCCAGAATCGGTACCTACTGTACCTATAGGTACGGTCGGCACCGTAGCCGGCACTGAAGATTTTTTTACCACCAGACTTCGAGAAACAGTGACTCCACCATCAGCTGTATCCCTAGGCGCAGTTGGTTCGCTTACCCCAGTGTCGACAGAAACTGCTGCAGCTACCAAGTTCGGATTTGGGGAAGATACCGAGACCGTATTAACTGCCGCTAAGCTGGCTTTTTTGCGTTTAGGCGACTCAGTTAGTAATTTTTTATTATTAAATTGGGCACAAACGGAATTGAACCCCTCATTGAGCTGTTTAAAAGAACCTGAGAGATTCAAAAGGCTGTCTCGAGTCTGCTTCATAAAGCCGCTCATCTGAACTACCATTTCCTTGCAGGATCCACATGACCACATGAGACCAGAATTTAGATCAATGAAGTCTTTGACTCTGCCAGTAAATCCTGCGCATTTAACGTGCATCATCGATTCGCAGAGCCAGCAGAAAATAAAAGGGTCTTTAGTTTAAGCCGAAAGAGTACAATTTTTCTTACAGCAGACAAGAGCCATTTAAAGGAGATAAAATAAAAATAAAATAAAATATGAAAAATACCTCTAGTAAATTTGGCACTGGGATCAAGTTCCAACACCACAAAGGCACAAAACACGAAAAAAATAAGAGCGCGAGATCGCGTATTAATTTAAATGTAAGAGAGCACGAGAGAATAAATATTCAATCGACTGAGCGTTGCTTGTGGGACACTGACAACTTTACGCACGAACAGTTACAATGTAAAGCAAGCAAGAGAGAGAGAAAAAGAGAATAGCACACCAAAAATCTACTAGAAAATCGGCAGGTTCCGAGAGAGTTTAAACTGCAGTTGTAATATAGAGCGGGAGAGACAGTGGGAATGAAAGAGACTTAACAAGATTAGTGAGTGTAAAATTATACTAACAAAGCAAGGAGATTAAACAAATCTAATAGAAATGTTACAATAACTATAACCAACTACCCGTTTACTGGGGGATCTAGTCAAAAACACTAACACAACTGCTAGGCTAAGCTTTGTTAAAAAACAAACACAAGAAACTCGCAAAAAAATCACCGAAAAAGACAAAAACTCAGAGCGCAAAAGTAAACACATCTGTTCACAAGCGACGCTAAATCGATTATCAAATTAATTTTATCAAAATCGGACGACTATATCATATAGCTGCCATAGGACCGATCGGAAAATTGGTGGGTAAATAATGTGAAAGAGAAAACAGTCAGGAAACCCTTGAACTACTGTTAGACACCCACTTCCCTAAAAACACCCAAGTAGTGGAGGACCTCTTCATACAGGAGAACTTAGACGACCAGAGTATAGACAACAGACTAGAAGGCGCCTTTAACAACGTCACCCCAACGGCGATTACTGGTGCTCTGACTGAACTGGGCATTGAGCGGCCTATGGGATCAGCCCACTCGACCAGGAATGTCAGCAAAGGAACCCCACAAGGGAGTGTACTCTCACCTCTTCTATCACTTCTTGAAGAGGCGGGCACTACAGTGGTAGCCTACGCGGATGACGTGGTTATCCTACTGCAGGGCAAATTCCCGCAAACTCTTTGCAATCCAATGGAGACAGTCTTATCCACCCTCTTCAGGTGGACGGCTGTCTGTGGACTGGGAGTTAACACAGAAAAGACCAAACTAGTTCTCTTTACAAGAAAGTATAAGGTACCAAATCTAATTCTCCCAAAACTACACCAATCGCGCGTAACCCTTAGCAATCAATCAAAGTACTAGGTGTCATCCTTGACAAAAAACTCCTCTGGACAGACAACATCCTAGATCGCACACGTAAAGCGACCATAGCCCTCTTCGCTTGTAAAAAAGCCATAGGGAGGAAGTGGGGTTTCTCCCCCATGATAGTTCACTGGCTATACACTGCAATAGTCAGTCCCATTCTGTCTGTCTGTCTGTCTGTCTGTCTGTCTGTCTGTCTGTCTGTCTGTCTGTCTGTCTGTCTGTCTGTCTGTCTGTCTGTCTGTCTGTCTGTCTGTCTGTCTGTCTGTCTGCCTGTCTGTCTGCCTGTCTGTCTGTCTGCCTGTCTGTCTGCCTGTCTGTCTGTCTGCCTGTCTGTCTGCCTGTCTGTCTGCCTGTCTGTCTGCCTGTCTGTCTGCCTGTCTGTCTGCCTGTCTGTCTGCCTGTCTGTCTGCCTGTCTGTCTGCCTGTCTGTCTGCCTGTCTGTCTGCCTGTCTGCCTGTCTGTCTGCCTGTCTGTCTGCCTGTCTGTCTGCCTGTCTGTCTGTCTGCCTGTCTGTCTGTCTGCCTGTCTGTCTGCCTGTCTGTCTGTCTGTCTGTCTGTCTGTCTGCCTGTCTGTCTGCCTGTCTGTCTGCCTGTCTGTCTGCCTGTCTGTCTGCCTGTCTGTCTGCCTGTCTGTCTGCCTGTCTGTCTGCCTGTCTGTCTGCCTGTCTGTCTGCCTGTCTGTCTGCCTGTCTGTCTGCCTGTCTGTCTGCCTGTCTGCCTGTCTGTCTGCCTGTCTGTCTGTCTGTCTGCCTGTCTGTCTGCCTGTCTGTCTGTCTGTCTGCCTGTCTGTCTGCCTGTCTGTCTGCCTGTCTGTCTGCCTGTCTGTCTGTCTGCCTGTCTGTCTGCCTGTCTGTCTGCCTGTCTGTCTGCCTGTCTGTCTGCCTGTCTGTCTGCCTGTCTGTCTGCCTGTCTGTCTGCCTGTCTGTCTGCCTGTCTGTCTGCCTGTCTGTCTGCCTGTCTGTCTGCCTGTCTGTCTGCCTGTCTGTCTGCCTGTCTGTCTGCCTGTCTGTCTGTCTGTCTGTCTGCCTGTCTGTCTGCCTGTCTGTCTGCCTGTCTGTCTGCCTGTCTGTCTGCCTGTCTGTCTGCCTGTCTGTCTGCCTGTCTGTCTGCCTGTCTGTCTGCCTGTGTGTCTGCCTGTGTGTCTGCCTGTGTGTCTGCCTGTCTGTCTGCCTGTCTGTCTGCCTGTCTGTCTGCCTGTCTGTCTGCCTGTCTGTCTGCCTGTCTGTCTGCCTGTCTGTCTGCCTGTCTGTCTGCCTGTCTGTCTGCCTGTCTGTCTGCCTGTCTGTCTGCCTGTCTGTCTGCCTGTCTGTCTGCCTGTCTGTCTGCCTGTCTGTCTGCCTGTCTGTCTGCCTGTCTGTCTGCCTGTCTGTCTGCCTGTCTGTCTGCCTGTCTGTCTGCCTGTCTGTCTGCCTGTCTGTCTGCCTGTCTGCCTGTCTGCCTGTCTGTCTGCCTGTCTGCCTGTCTGTCTGCCTGTCTGTCTGCCTGTCTGTCTGTCTGCCTGTCTGCCTGTCTGTCTGTCTGTCTGTCTGTCTGCCTGTCTGTCTGTCTGTCTGTCTGTCTGTCTGTCTGTCTGTCTGTCTGTCTGTCTGTCTGTCTGTCTGTCTGTCTGTCTGTCTGTCTGTCTGTCTGTCTGTCTGTCTGTCTGTCTGTCTGTCTGTCTGTCTGTCTGTCTGTCTGTCTGTCTGCCTGTCTGTCTGTCTGCCTGTCTGTCTGCCTGTCTGTCTGCCTGTCTGTCTGCCTGTCTGTCTGCCTGTCTGTCTGCCTGTCTGTCTGCCTGTCTGTCTGCCTGTCTGTCTGCCTGTCTGTCTGCCTGTCTGTCTGCCTGTCTGTCTGCCTGTCTGTCTGCCTGTCTGTCTGCCTGTCTGTCTGCCTGTCTGTCTGCCTGTCTGTCTGTCTGTCTGCCTGTCTGTCTGCCTGTCTGTCTGCCTGTCTGTCTGCCTGTCTGTCTGCCTGTCTGTCTGCCTGTCTGTCTGCCTGTCTGTCTGCCTGTGTGTCTGCCTGTCTGTCTGCCTGTCTGTCTGCCTGTCTGTCTGCCTGTCTGTCTGCCTGTCTGTCTGCCTGTCTGTCTGCCTGTCTGTCTGCCTGTCTGTCTGCCTGTCTGTCTGCCTGTCTGTCTGCCTGTCTGTCTGCCTGTCTGTCTGCCTGTCTGTCTGCCTGTCTGTCTGCCTGTCTGTCTGCCTGTCTGTCTGCCTGTCTGTCTGCCTGTCTGTCTGCCTGTCTGTCTGCCTGTCTGTCTGCCTGTCTGTCTGCCTGTCTGCCTGTCTGTCTGCCTGTCTGTCTGTCTGTCTGTCTGTCTGCCTGTCTGCCTGTCTGCCTGTCTGCCTGTCTGTCTGTCTGTCTGTCTGTCTGTCTGTCTGTCTGTCTGTCTGTCTGTCTGTCTGTCTGTCTGTCTGTCTGTCTGTCTGTCTGTCTGTCTGTCTGTCTGTCTGTCTGTCTGTCTGTCTGTCTGTCTGTCTGTCTGTCTGTCTGTCTGTCTGTCTGTCTGTCTGTCTGTCTGTCTGTCTGTCTGTCTGTCTGTCTGTCTGTCTGTCTGTCTGTCTGTCTGTCTGTCTGTCTGTCTGTCTGTCTGTCTGTCTGTCTGTCTGTCTGCCTGTCTGCCTGTCTGTCTGTCTGTCTGTCTGTCTGTCTGTCTGTCTGTCTGTCTGTCTGTCTGTCTGTCTGTCTGTCTGTCTGTCTGTCTGTCTGTCTGTCTGTCTGTCTGTCTGTCTGTCTGTCTGTCTGTCTGTCTGTCTGTCTGTCTGTCTGTCTGTCTGTCTGTCTGTCTGTCTGTCTGTCTGTCTGTCTGTCTGTCTGTCTGTCTGTCTGTCTGTCTGTCTGTCTGTCTGTCTGTCTGTCTGTCTGTCTGTCTGTCTGTCTGTCTGTCTGTCTGTCTGTCTGTCTGTCTGTCTGTCTGTCTGTCTGTCTGTCTGTCTGTCTGTCTGTCTGTCTGTCTGTCTGTCTGTCTGTCTGTCTGTCTGTCTGTCTGTCTGTCTGTCTGTCTGTCTGTCTGTCTGTCTGTCTGTCTGTCTGTCTGTCTGTCTGTCTGTCTGTCTGTCTGTCTGTCTGTCTGTCTGTCTGTCTGTCTGTCTGTCTGTCTGTCTGTCTGTCTGTCTGTCTGTCTGTCTGTCTGTCTGTCTGTCTGTCTGTCTGTCTGTCTGTCTGTCTGTCTGTCTGTCTGTCTGTCTGTCTGTCTGTCTGTCTGTCTGTCTGTCTGTCTGTCTGTCTGTCTGTCTGTCTGTCTGTCTGTCTGTCTGTCTGTCTGTCTGTCTGTCTGTCTGTCTGTCTGTCTGTCTGTCTGTCTGTCTGTCTGTCTGTCTGTCTGTCTGTCTGTCTGTCTGTCTGTCTGTCTGTCTGTCTGTCTGTCTGTCTGTCTGTCTGTCTGTCTGTCTGTCTGTCTGTCTGTCTGTCTGTCTGTCTGTCTGTCTGTCTGTCTGTCTGTCTGTCTGTCTGTCTGTCTGTCTGTCTGTCTGTCTGTCTGTCTGTCTGTCTGTCTGTCTGTCTGTCTGTCTGTCTGTCTGTCTGTCTGTCTGTCTGCCTGTCTGTCTGCCTGTCTGTCTGCCTGTCTGTCTGCCTGTCTGTCTGCCTGTCTGTCTGCCTGTCTGTCTGTCTGTCTGTCTGTCTGTCTGTCTGTCTGTCTGTCTGTCTGTCTGCCTGTCTGTCTGTCTGTCTGTCTGTCTGTCTGTCTGTCTGTCTGTCTGTCTGTCTGTCTGTCTGTCTGTCTGTCTGTCTGTCTGTCTGTCTGTCTGTCTGTCTGTCTGTCTGTCTGTCTGTCTGTCTGTCTGTCTGTCTGTCTGTCTGTCTGTCTGTCTGTCTGTCTGTCTGTCTGTCTGTCTGTCTGTCTGTCTGTCTGTCTGTCTGTCTGTCTGTCTGTCTGTCTGTCTGTCTGTCTGTCTGTCTGTCTGTCTGTCTGTCTGTCTGTCTGTCTGTCTGTCTGTCTGTCTGTCTGTCTGTCTGTCTGTCTGTCTGTCTGTCTGTCTGTCTGTCTGTCTGTCTGTCTGTCTGTCTGTCTGTCTGTCTGTCTGTCTGTCTGTCTGTCTGTCTGTCTGTCTGTCTGTCTGTCTGTCTGTCTGTCTGTCTGTCTGTCTGTCTGTCTGTCTGTCTGTCTGTCTGTCTGTCTGTCTGTCTGTCTGTCTGTCTGTCTGTCTGTCTGTCTGTCTGTCTGTCTGTCTGTCTGTCTGTCTGTCTGTCTGTCTGTCTGTCTGTCTGTCTGTCTGTCTGTCTGTCTGTCTGTCTGTCTGTCTGTCTGTCTGTCTGTCTGTCTGTCTGTCTGTCTGTCTGTCTGTCTGTCTGTCTGTCTGTCTGTCTGTCTGTCTGTCTGTCTGTCTGTCTGTCTGTCTGTCTGTCTGTCTGTCTGTCTGTCTGTCTGTCTGTCTGTCTGTCTGTCTGTCTGTCTGTCTGTCTGTCTGTCTGTCTGTCTGTCTGTCTGTCTGTCTGTCTGTCTGTCTGTCTGTCTGTCTGTCTGTCTGTCTGTCTGTCTGTCTGTCTGTCTGTCTGTCTGTCTGTCTGTCTGTCTGTCTGTCTGTCTGTCTGTCTGTCTGTCTGTCTGTCTGTCTGTCTGTCTGTCTGTCTGTCTGTCTGTCTGTCTGTCTGTCTGTCTGTCTGTCTGTCTGTCTGTCTGTCTGTCTGTCTGTCTGTCTGTCTGTCTGTCTGTCTGTCTGTCTGTCTGTCTGTCTGTCTGTCTGTCTGTCTGTCTGTCTGTCTGTCTGTCTGTCTGTCTGTCTGTCTGTCTGTCTGTCTGTCTGTCTGTCTGTCTGTCTGTCTGTCTGTCTGTCTGTCTGTCTGTCTGTCTGTCTGTCTGTCTGTCTGTCTGTCTGTCTGTCTGTCTGTCTGTCTGTCTGTCTGTCTGTCTGTCTGTCTGTCTGTCTGTCTGTCTGTCTGTCTGTCTGTCTGTCTGTCTGTCTGTCTGTCTGTCTGTCTGTCTGTCTGTCTGTCTGTCTGTCTGTCTGTCTGTCTGTCTGTCTGTCTGTCTGTCTGTCTGTCTGTCTGTCTGTCTGTCTGTCTGTCTGTCTGTCTGTCTGTCTGTCTGTCTGTCTGTCTTGTCTGTCTGTCTGTCTGTCTGTC